>NC_081552.1:249741949-249866949 GCF_963082655.1 Stomoxys calcitrans | reverse complement strand
TTGAAAATACGGAGGTGGTTTAAATAACAACAGACGACGAGTGTATGTGTTAGTGAGAGAGAGACGGACTCTCGCAACCATACACAAAACGACGGTTAATTTTCAGAAGTGTATATGAGAACGCCGACATCCCAACGTTGTGTGTGTAGAGGCAAGTTGAGGAGAAGAGTGTGATTGTGTGTAAGACATTGTCAAGACACCTTGGACATTTGATACAATATCTGATTTGAATTGAGTGCACGTTTATGTGTTTGTGTGCAGCGGACAGTTCTTGTGAATATAAGAAAATAAAACTATAACAAAGACGCACACACACACTTGTGTAGAAAGAATACTCATAATAAATAAAAGAGAACCATGGCATGTTTAGGGGATTTTACGGCGGTTGACAATCGTTTAAGAACTGCCAAGCGTACGGTGGTGGTTGCGATGCATAAATTCATTTTTGGAAGAGAAGGAGATCGTGACAACCGAAAACGACTACGCTTGTTCGACGGCTTCGACTACGATGTAGACAGCGAAATGTATGCAAACAAAGCAACGTACATAAAGGCAAATTTGTGTCAAGCTGACCTGGTGTCGATATGTAACGCTTTGGGTATCGACTACATCGATGGTGATTTGTGTTTACACATCTTTAATAATCTGCGAAAGGGTGCAATGTTAGCTGCTGCTGTTGATGACGACGAAGACGATGATGAAGGCGACGACGACGACGGCGAAAGCAACGAAGACGACCGCACAATAATGAGAGCAGATAGCCAAGCAAGTGTTAGAGAATCAATTGGTGGTGGTTCACATAATGACAAGCTGTTGCTTGCAGGCGATTTGGTTCGCGAACAGTGTCTCAAAGCTGAAGGTGTTCACGTACAGCAAACAATGAATTGCGAACTGCCTAGTGGTGTAAATAGAGAGGTTTCATCGTGTCAGACGCATCAATACAATGACGTTCCCAGATTTACTTTAAATTTCCGAGATATTGAAGACTCCATTCGACCTTTTGATGGAACTGATGACTTACCCATTGGCGCATGGTTGGATGAATTCGACGAAACTGCTTTTGTTATGGGATGGAATGACCTCCAGAAATTTGTGTTTGCTAAACGCTCATTGAAAGGGCTTGCGAAATTGTTTATATCAAGCGAACGTGGTATAACATCTTGGAGTACCCTTAAAAGCAAATTGGTAGAAGAATTCCAGTCGACGACAAACAGCGCACAGCTTCATAAACAATTGTCCGAACGACGAATCCAAAAAGGCGAAAATTACCTGGAATATCTTTTAAAGATGAAAGAGCTAGCTTCTCGAGGCAACATAGAAGACGACGCTTTAATACAATACGTAATCGACGGCATAAATGATTTAGCAACAAATAAGGCGATGCTGTATGGTGCCAGAAATCTTAAAGAGTTTAAGGAGAAATTAAGATGCTACGAAACGATGCAGGAAAAGATTAAACCAAGGTTTAATTTTAACCAAAAACAACCTGACAAGACGAAACAACCTGATAAGACGAAACAACCGGATAAGACAACAAACAAGGCCGAGAAAAAGGAGTTGTGTTACAACTGTGGCGAAAAAGGGCACACGTCCCGAAATTGCAGCGATAAAGATAAAGGGACCAAGTGTTTTGGATGTAATGAGTTTGGCCACATATCAAAACAATGTCCGCGCAAAAATGAAAGGGCCAATATGCGACGTTTAGTTCCTGATGACATAATGAAGAAAGTTGTTAAATTTTCTGATTTACAATACATGGCGATCTTCGATACAGGCAGCAGGTATAATGTTGTCAGCGATAAAGTTTACAATGATCTAAGAAGACCAACTCTTAAGAAATCTGATTTTTATTTGGTTGGATTTGGTGAAAGGACTCTCAACAACCGAATAAAGCCGCTGGGAAACTTCACGCATCAAGTTGAAATCGACGAGGAGGACTACCAATTGACATTCCACGTAGTTCCAGCAAATTCTATGGATATCGACGTGGTGCTAGGAAAGGATTTCTGCTCCGATGTTCGTGTTGAAATTACGGCGAATAGTTTAAAGTTCGAAAAGATCAAAGACGACGTTACCTCCCAGCAGCACAACATTATGCTCATAAGAACAGCTGACGAGCCAGAGAGTCAAGTAGACGTGAATTTAATGGCAAGTGATGGTGCAAAACGCGAAGTTATGAAGCTCATTGATAATTACAGACCTGAGAAGAACAAAACTACGAATGTCGAAATGAATATCATCCTGAGCGAAGACACTAACATATTTTCCAGACCTCGTAGATTACCAATGATTGAAAGGGAAGCAGTGGATGAGCAAGTGGACAAGTGGTTGGCTGATGGCATCATTGAGGAATCTGTGTCTGAATATAGCAGTCCAGTGGTGATGGTTAGGAAGAAGGATGGTTCGTATAGACTATGCGTTGATTTTAGACGCATGAATAAGATCATAGTTAAAGACCGATACCCCCTACCACTCATCGAAGATCAGCTAGACCGACTGCAAGAGGCTACGGTGTTCAGCACAATTGACTTAAAGAACGGATTCTTCCACGTGAGTGTAGCTGAAGCAAGCCGTAAGTACACCTCATTTGTTACTCACAACGGGCAATACCAGTTTTGTAAGGTGCCATTTGGTTTGTCAAACTCACCTGCTGTGTTCCAGAGGTTTATTAACACAATTTTTCGTGATTTGACACGAAGAGGTGTTGCACTTCCTTACGTCGACGACGTTATTATTCCATCGAAAGACGAAGACGAGGCCCTGCGAAATCTGAAGGAGGTAATACAAGTTTGCAAGGATTATGGACTTGACCTAAACTTGAAGAAAAGCCAATTTTTAGTCAGACGCGTGGAATTTCTTAGCCACGTAATCGAGAATAAGCAGATATTTCCATCGAACAGCAAGGTCGCCGCTATATTGAAATTCCCAATGCCGAAAGACGTTAAAGGGTTACAGAGTTTCCTAGGGCTTGCTAGTTATTTTAGGAAATTCATTCCAGATTTTTCAATATTGGCTAAACCTTTAACGAAGGCAGGAAGATTATTCGAGATGGGTCACGAACAGATTGCTACGTTTAACGCTTTGAAAAAGATTTTGTCAGAAGGACCCGTATTAAATATTTTTAATCAACGATACGAAACAGAAGTTCATACGGATGCATCGATGGACGGGTATGGCGCAATCTTATTGCAACGATCTCCAGATGACGACGGTTGGCATCCAGTATACTACATGAGCAGGAAGACGACGGACGCCGAAAGAAAATATTCCAGTTACGAGTTAGAGATACTCGCAGTTGTGGAGGCACTGAGGAAGTTCAGAGTATACTTACTTGGAATTCATTTTAAAATAGTATCCGACTGCAATGCATTCACCAAGACGATGGAGAAAAAAGATTTATGTACACGAGTTGCCAGATGGGTGTTACTACTGCAAGAATTCGACTATGAAGTGGAGCATAGACCTGGTGTAAGGATGAAACATGTCGATTCATTAAGCCGATTTCCAATAATGACGATAGTGGAGGATAGTTTACTAACCAGATTGGAGAAAGCTCAACAACAAGACGATGAGTTATTGGCAATTATAAGCATTCTTCAAGAAAAAGACGTTCATGATAACTATTTCATGAAAGGAAATATTTTGTGCAGGTATGTTGATGACTATGAGGTAATGGTGATTCCTAAGGGAATGCAGAGGGAAGTAATACGAGCTGTTCATGAGAAAGGGCATTTTGCCAAAGACAAAGTCAAAGAGATTATAAGAAGGGAGTATTATATACCCAAATTAGAAGAGAAGGTCAAATATCATTTGCAGAATTGTATTCCATGCATAATGGCTAACCGGAAAAAAGGAAAACAGGAGGGCGAACTCCACCCATTACCGAAAGAGTTTCAACCATTGCATACCTACCACATTGATCATCTAGGACCATTGGAATCAACTAGCAAACAGTATAAACATATTTTTGCCGTGATAGACGCCTTCACAAAGTTCTGTTGGTTGTACCCAACAAAGACAACATCGACGAACGAAGTTTTATCTAAGCTGAAGTCGCAAAGTGTTCTATTTGGAAATCCCCATCAAATAATTTCGGACAGAGGAACTGCTTTTACCTCAGAGGACTTCAAACTGTATTGTGAGACGGAGAACATCAGACATTTCCTGATAACGACGGGCTTGCCACGAGCCAACGGGCAAATTGAGAGATTGAACTCGACGATTATAGCCGTTTTGTCAAAGTTGAGTATAGATGACCCTGCAAAGTGGTATCGACACGTTGCAAAAGTACAGCAAGTCATAAATTCGACAATTTCCAGAAGTATTAGCACTACACCTTTTGAACTAATGTTTGGAGTAAAGATGAGGACTCCCGAACAATCTGAAATTCTGAAGATGATTGAGGATGAGCTGAATTCGAATTTCGTTGAAGAAAGAAACTTTTACAGACAAGCTGCGAAAGAGCAAATTTTAAAAGTCCAACAGGAAAACAGATTGTATTACAATCTACGACGACGTAAGGCCACTAAATACCAAAAGGGTGACTTAATTGCTATAAAGCGCACGCAATTTGGTCCAGGCCTTAAGCTGAAACCGAAATATTTGGGACCCTACGAAGTGATGAGGGTAAAGCCAAATGATACCTACGATGTTTCCAAACGTGGTTCTGGTGAGGGACCGATGAAAACTACAACTTGTGCAGAATACATGAAGAGGTGGTGCGATTTTGAGGGCGAAGATGAAGAATTCGAGACGAATTCCCCGCAGGATGGACGAATTGTGGGAAAAATTTGAATGTATGTGTGTTTGGCTTTGGTAAACACAAAGACGAGTAAGCGAAGCACACAGAAGTCAGTCTATCCGCAGCCGTGACGACGTAAAGACGCGAGTTAAAACCGAACGCCATTCCATTAGTTTACATTGATTACTGTTTTACTTTTCTATTGATATCAAACATTTTATTGTACTTTACTCTTAAACTTTAACTAAATATAAATAAAATAAAGGGATTTAAAAGAAGAAGAAAAGTGTCCACATATATTCCCTCTGTAGCTGGTGAAATTTTTTAGTATTTTGCCCGTGTGAAGTATGGCCCTAGACTCGCTGTAATATCGGACCACACTCTTTGCTTTAAGTATAGGTGGGTGATGTTTTGCATCTCTTAACATTGATCTGTTAACCATGGAATGCTTAGGATTGTAAATCAAAAAAACTAATTCAAGTTTATGATTCATGATAGGCCACACACCATAATAATTCAAGTATAAATTAAGCTTTGTCTTATAACCATAGAAGTTTAAATTTAACATCTTCGATGGCAACATTAAACACCAGCACCACCAAATCTAGTCAATGGGTTATTGATATGATTTCAATGAAAGTAGGCGCATAGTTTTAAACTATGCCTGCCCAATGAATTTTTACTATCCCCTGGGGGCAATCAGATTCAAAACAACCATGCCATCGACCATGCCATAATAAAAATTGAAGTCTCAATGGAAGCATATCTGAACTTTTTTGCACAAAAGAAAAAAAATAAACAAAAAAACAAATAATAGTCATAAATGAACTATTTTAACAAGAGCTTATTTCTTTTTTTTTCAAGTTCAAGGTGGGTTTTGTGTGCCGGTTTTTTTGTTTTCTTTTCATGTTTGCAAAATTCAAGTGAAATGCATTGTGTGTGTGTGTTTTTTTTCACAGAGTGATAGATCTAAATGGGTGGTCGTTGACCTTTTCGATCATCAGCGAAAATAGTAACAACCCGACAAGTGTGTACTCAATCATTCTATGGACGCAAATCATAGAGGAAATCAAAAGTGAGCAATTAAACACCCCCGCCGCCATAATGGGAGAAGAGATATAGGATTATCACACTAGTGGTAAAAAAAATTAAATGCAAATCTTTTTCAACCAACACAAAGTAGATGTCCCCTAGGTTTTGGAAAATCTATCTGTAAAAGCTTTTTATCAAATTTCAACAAGGTTTTCTAAAAATTCAATAAATTTTCAAATATTAAAAAAAAAATAATTTTTTACAATTTTGTCTATGGGTAAGGACTGGCTAAAGTCGGGCAAAGCCAACCTTTTGTTACTCTACACCATATTGTCTGCAAATACAAATTTGCCCATGGACATTCCACCAAGGTACTGGGGCAAACTATTAACTAATCTACTGGCTGAACTTGGCTGTACCTAGTTCGATGCCTCAGATATTCTTTTGAACACGTGGAGTTAAAAGGGTCCTTGCGGATCTCGATGTTAATAAATCTCCCGGCCCGGACGGTATATCAACACTTGTCCTTTGTAAGTGTTCTTCGACGCTTGCTTGTCCACTAAGCAACCTTTTCAACCTTGCTTACCGTGCGGGAGTTTTCCCGGCGCGTTGGATGGTTGCGAACTGCGAATTACCGGCCAACTGCGATATGCTCTGCGCTCTCCAAGGTTATGCAGCATATGGTTAACCATCATCTTGTCAGATACTTAGAGTCCAATGGCCTGCTTAGCGACAGACAGTATGGGTCCCGCAGAAATCGCTCTACGGGAGACCTAATGGCATTTTTGTCGGAAGGATGGAGTCGCTCTATCCACCAGTTTGGTGAGATTAAGGTCGTGGCTCTGGATATCTCCAAGGCATTTGATAGGATCTGGCACGGTGCGTTTTTATCAAAGTTTGTCACTTTTGGAGTCAGTTCGATTTATATCGAGCTTTCTCAGAGATTGCACTACACGAGTTGTTGTAGATGGGTTCTCATCAGATGAGTATACATTAACCGCAGGTGTGCCGGAAGGCTCTGTCCTTTCCCCTTCCCTTTTTCTTATTTTCATTGACGATCTATTGGGTCAGACTTCGAATCCAGTCTACTCACTTGCCGGTGACAGTAGTCTGTGTCATTCATATTCATTCGACCATAGACCCAGTCCTCGAGAAATTGTGGACAGGAGGCCAATTATGAATGAGACGTTCTCCCAGGATTTGTTGGCCATTTCCGAGTGGGGTAGCATGAGAGTAGACTTTAACGCACAGAAGACGCATTGCTGTTTCTTGTCTCTCAAGCGATTCACTGACCCACTTCAATCGTCGATAACTATCAACGGTACAGATATTGATCAGTCAGATGCTCTTGATGTTCTGGGCATGAAGATACAATGTGATGTCCTTTGGTCAAAACACGTATTCGAAGTGTCGAAAGAAGCATTCAAGTGTTTGGGCTTTCTTAAGCGGTGCAAGAAATATTTCAACTCTTCTGATCTTCTCAATATCTATACTACCTACATCAGGCCGAGCTGCAAAATCATCCTTGGAGCTACTTGACCGGGTTCAACGGAAGGCGATAGCGTTGATTGGGGATAGTAGGGTATACAACTCTATTGCTTCCCTTGAACATCGTCGGAATATGGATTGCGTTGTATTGCCCTATCGTTATTTTCATGGCGTGTGTTCCAGGGATATTCGTCTTCTTATCCCTGACGTTAGGATGTTCACCAGGAATACAAGACTTGCCTGGAACTCACACCCGTTTGTAATTGAATGGCCCGTCGACCGAACCATGCATAACGGAGAAAATTATAGGCGTTGCCCAAAAAGTAATTGCGGATTTTTTAAAAGAAAGTAAATGCATTTTTAATAATACTTAGAATGAACTTTAATCAAATATACTTTTTTTACACTTTTTTTCTAAAGCAAGCTAAAAGTAACAGCTGATAACTGACAGAAGAAAGAATGCAATTACAGAGTCACAAGCTGTGAAAAAATTTGTCAACGCCGACTATATGAAAAATCCGCAATTACTTTTTGGGCAACCCAATAATTTTTCGCCCGAACAATTCGTATGTGGAATCGACTTCCGACTAATGTCTTTTCCACCGACATTGACGTTTAGAAATTTAAGGCGAATATCAATTAACTCTACTCCATCTTTCCCCCTCCAACTCGAAACTTTCCTAATTGCCAACGCAATGCACTGCATATATAGGGGACATCCCCTACGTGTTGGTTACGTGAGAAAAAAAATCAAATTTTAAGCGCAATGATGAGGGGCCTCCTTTTTCCGAGCGGCTTGCAGCGACATCTCCTTGGGGACAAGTTTTAACATGGCATAGTTTGTCGCCAGCACTTGGAGGGGATAATCAACGCTGAAAAAAAAATTTAATGTTCTCGCCAGGATTCGAACCTAGGCGTTCAGCGTCATAGTCGGACATACTAACCTCTGCATTACGGTGGTCAGGTTAGATTTAGATAAATATGTTTATCCATTTTTTCCACGATAAAAATTTTTTAACGTAAGGATATCTGAAGGGGAGCGGACCCTCCCCCCTTACCCTAATTTTCAGAAACGCCAGATCTCGAAGATAGGTGGTGCGATTTAGCGATTTAAGCGAAATTTTGTGTGATCTCATATAGTACCCTAAAAATAAAAATTTGGTATCCAAATTTCGGATGGGGTACCTAGGGGGGCCGCCCCACCCTAAAACCTACGAAACATATATTTACACCAATCACGACAATATGGGACTCAAATGAAAGGTATTTAGGATAAGAAAACGTATCTGATACCCAATTATCGGACCAAGTGTTAGGGGGACCACCCCAACCCCCAAAGAACCCCTAAATCGGACATATTTGCCGACCATGGCAATATGGGACTCAAATGAAAGGTATTTGAGAGTAGAATACGAATCTGACACATCCAAATATGGGACCAAGTTTCTGGGGTCCACCCCTTCCCCAAAACAACCCCAAAGAGGACTTATTTACTGACCATTGGAATATGGGGCTTAAATAAAAGTAATTTGAGTGTAGAATACGAATGTGATATCCAAATATAGGACCAAGTGTTTGGGGGCCGCCTCTCCCCAAAAACATCACCCAAAGGAGACAAATTTACGACCATAGCAATATGGGGCTCAAATGATAGGTCTTTGGTCTGATAGGTCTATGGGGCCACCCCACCATCCAAATAGGAAGTATTTGCTGACTATTGCAATATGAGGCTCAAATAAGAGGATTTTTAGAGTAGAACACGAATCCGATAAATATTTTTAAGGCCAACTCACTGAGTGGCCGCTCCATCCCCCAAAACACCCCCAAGCCGGTCATGCATGTTTGCCGAATATGAAAATATGGGGCTCAAATTAAAGGTATTTGGGAGCAGACCACGTATCTGATATCAACATTAGGTACCAACTATCTAGGGGACGTCCAACCACCATAACAACCCCCAAATAGGACGTATTAGCTAACCAAGACAATTTGGGTCTTAAAGAGAGTGAAACTAAACATTTAGAGTTTTTAGGGCCAATACCCCAAACCGGACATATTTGCTGACTTTTGCAATAAGGAGTTTAAATGAGATTAGAAAACAAATTCGATATCCAATTTTGAGGCCAATGACAATATGGGGTTCAAATGAATGATATATAGATATATGAGAATAGAGCACGTTGCTGTTATATTTTCGGGGCTTAGTGTTTTGGGGGACCACCCCAATCCCCAAAACACCCCTAAATAAGACATATATATTTACCAACCATGTGGAGCTTAAATGAAAGGTTTTGGGGGGGGGGGGGGGGGGTGGGGGGTAGAGCAAGAATTGATACCGACTTTCGGGATCAATTTTCTGGGGGTCTACCCCTTTCCCAAAATACCACACAAACAGCAATTTTTCACTGACCATCGCAATATGGGACTCAAAAAAAGGTATTTGGAAGTAGAATACGAATTTGATATCCAAATGTAGGACCCATGTATTTAGGGCATCACCCCTTTCCCAAAACACCCCCGAAGGTTAAAAATTTTTCTACCATGCCAATATTTGGCTCAAATGAAAGGTATTTGAGATTAGAAAACGAATTGGAGAACCAATTTTGGGGTCATGTGTTTGGGGACGCCACAACGTGTAAACTCCCCTTAAGCCAATGGCAATATGGGGTTTAAATAAATGGCATTTGAGAGAAGAGCACGATGCTGATATTTTTTCAGGGCCAAGTGTCTGGGGGACCACCTCACCCCCGAAAACACACCTAAATGAGACATCATGAGGATATCGGGTTATACCTTGGTGCTATAAGTTGAATTTGACATTGTCCATAAATAGTACGGATTCCATATGATTCCTCAAAGGTCCCGCAAAATAACGAAAACCTATAGAGATACCGATTGTGTTCGTAAACTTTTTGATTTGAGTTAGAAAAATAACTTTTTTTCTTTTTCATAGATATTAGGGCACAAATAAAAGTGCTAACTGAAATTTAGCTATACGTATTGGTTAGATGAATATATTTTTGTTGTTTTAGCCACATTTTTATGTGGAGTTGGCGATCGTCTTCAAGCTCCTGTAGGTGAGCAAGCTCATTCTGGACCATTGAACCAATCGCCGCGAGAACAGTGTGGCCATTGGTTATTTAAAGGCGCCAATAACTCGCCTTGTCATATCGAGCAACATAGGCACTCAGTATTTGTGCAAGAGCCGGTGCCGCCCAGCCTCTCACTGAGACTCTCCGCTCGATATCGCTGATTCTCCGCGACTGGCGTTGCAACAACTTCGTATGGAGCATTCCACTATCCGCAACCTATGGACGGGCCCGGTAGCTCGCAGCTAAGCTTCTCGTGACGGCAATGAACACGACACAGATCGGATCCAAATGTTCCAGCCTGTGTGGTGCCGTTACCAGCGATCAGAAGAGTCATAAGAAAAGCCTTTGAATTTCGTGAGATTGATTGGTTACAAATGGCAATACCCGTTATGGTTGCCTATTATGGATTGGTCATTGATTTCGTATGCCTTCACTAATCTCCTTAAGGGGAGAGATAAGGGATATTTGACCATGAGAATGTATATCGCTAGAATTAAAGGTTTTTTTTTATTTATTACAAAAAAGGAACTGCCAGACATGCAGGCAGAATGAACACATACAAACACTCCATTGGCGAACGTTTTGGGTGCTTTGGTAGAGCCCCTTATCAATGCCATCGGGTTTACTGAGCCTTCCGTCTGGCAATTTCTTTTCTGTAATCATTTAGAAACCTTTCATTCCAGTGATATTCATTCTCATGGCCAAATAGCCCGCATTTCTACTCTTTGGAAGATTAACGAAAATTAATTTTAAAAATTCAATTGTAAAAAAAACTGTAGTTGAGTGATTTAAATAAAAAAAAAAAACATTGAAATATTTTATATTATATTTTTTTTAGGACTGTAGTCTAATATAAACCTGAAGTCCTACTGCAATTTTATAAATAGTCCGTGTGGCTTAAAACTACTAAATTGGGTTAAAAAATTTTGGATTGCCCAAAAAGTAATTGCGGATTTTTCATATAGTCGGCGTTGAGAAATTTTTTCACAGCTTGTGACTCTGTAATTCCATTCTGTCTTCTGTCAGTTATCAACTGTTGCTTTTAGCTTGCTTTAGAGAAAAAGTGTAAAAAAAAGTATATTTGATTAAAGTTCATTCTAAGTTTTATTAAAAATTCATTTACTTTCCTTTAAAAAATCCGCACTTACTTTTTGGGCAACCCAATAGATAAAGGAAATAAATAAATGGCAATATTATTGCAGTATTACTCAAAATCGCCCAAAATATGTATGGAGGCTATATCTAAATCTGAACCTATTTTAATAAAATTCAATGGAGACACCGGGAGTCACAAGGGATTTATTGAGACAAATTTATTATTTATTTATTCAATCTTTTGCAATACCAAAGCAAGTTAGGCCAAAAACATGCATCACATAGCTTACGCATTATAATCCAAAGTATACGCCGAACTTTGGATACCCACCACCTCGGGTATATACGTAAACCACCTTTCGTCAAAATCCGGTGAAAAATACACACCTTATGCCCCATAGCACCCATATCGAGATATGTTCCGATTGTACAAGTCATTGTTCAATTGAGTAGAACAAAATTTTGATCTTTTTAGTAGCTATATCTAAAAATAAACCAATCTGAACCATATACGACACGGATGTCGAAAAGCCTAACGAACGTCATTGTGTCAAATTTCTGTGAAATTGGATTATTAATGGGCATTTTATGGGGCCAAAGCCTAGAGGGCGCAATTATTATCCGATTTGTATGCATTTTCGCATGAAGTGCTTTGTTTCGACTCTAATAACTAGGCCAAGTATGTTCTATATCGGTTCATAATCTGATACAGCTGTTTTATAAACCGATCTCCCGGTTATACTCCTTCAGCCTCTAGAGGGCGCAATTCGTATCCAATTTGTACAATGACTTCTCTGAAGTTCATAACCTTCAACGTACGTGCTATATATGGTTTGAATCGATCCATAACCTCATATAGCTGCCATAAAAGCCGATCTCCCGATATTACTTTTTGACCCCCTATAGGTCTCAATTCATATCTGATTTGGCTGAAATTTTGCGCAGTGACATCTACTATGGTCTCCAATCAAGTATGGCCCCAATCGGCACATAACTTTATAGCTCCAATAGCAAAATTTTTCAACTAACCCTAGTTTGCCTTTAAAGAGATACCAGGCAAAGAACTTGACAAATGCAATCCATGGTGGATCCATATAAGATTCGGTCCGGCCGCTTTTAGGTGTTTTATTTGTAAAAACTTCTCCTCAAAGAGCTGTTGCATTGTAACACGCCGTTTGAACTCGCCTATTAATGGGAGGTCCCCACTCCTTGGGCTTAAAACTTTCTCCTGTTCCTTAACGGAATGTTAATGTGCAAATTTGCATTTGCAATGTATGCAGTGTGGTCTCGTCCACTTTGTGACACGCAGTGGAATAATATTCAGATGTGTCAGAATACCATCCTCCGAACTGCAACGGGCTGTCTCCTCAGTTCTCATGTGAACGACCTCCATCAGGAGACTAAGATCCTACCAGTGCGAAGACATAACTACATGCTGTCTTTTGGGCTGTTATCGCAGGGACCAACCAAATCATCATCTTGTGGATAGATATCCACAGCCCAGAAGCCTTAAGGTAGATCTACATGATCTAGAGCGTGAAGTTCAGCGCTACAAGAGGGAAAACCTATAGATCAAGCAGGTCTAGACAACATTCATGCAGACACGGTAGCAGATGCGGTAAATGGCTACCGGGTGAATGTAGTCCTTGGAGAACGACCGCCTCCCATTGTACCTGAAGAAATTGACCTCCCCCGGCAAACCAGACTAGTTCTGGCTCAATTACGTTCCGGCAGATGCAGCCGCCTCAACTCCTAAAGAACAAGGATTGATGCCGACGTGCAAGATGTATGTCCCGATTGTAACCAGAGACCGCACGATACACGTCACCTGTTTAACTGCCCGGCCAAACCCACTCGACTCAGACCCAGATCCCTGTGGACACACCCCATCTTAGTCGCAGAGTTCCTGGGTCTTGACACTCAACAGAATCAAGCAGAAGAAAGATAGAACACAATAAACTGCTACAACAGCAACAACTGGATCCTTCCGATGAATGGGACCGGTGGGACGGGGTAACAGCAATTTTTCTAACACGACGATGTGCTCAAAATTACCTCCTTACCCCAGATATTGCTACGCCAATGCCGAAATGTTCATAATTTTGCCATTTTATTAAAACTAAGCAACAAATTAAGGGACAAAACTAAATATTCCCCACAGGAGATGAAAAAAATGGGCATCACAGGGGTCGGAACTCTGAGCTCCGATTTGTGTGGTATTCATCTTCAGCACGAAATGCTTAGCTAAAAACAATCGGGCTATAATTCAAAGGTTACGGATAGTGCAACTGCAGCCGTGGAAAATCAGCGGAATCGAGTGGAGTCTTAGTGAGAGGCCGTCCGGCAATGGCTTTTGCTTAACTATGTGTGCCTAGATACTTTATATGACAAGGAGAACTTGATTACTTGGAGAAAGTACATATGGCATATCTAGCAATTGCGCCAATTTTTCTTGGACAACCCCATATTTAAAATGTTCTACGATTTTTCCTTTTTGTAAATATTCATCATCATATCGTATTCATCATCCAAGACCCTCAAGGGAGCATTTGCAGAAAATTTGATTATTTTTGCACATTTGCACGCGACATATATTTTTGGAAAGACATATCGATATGAAAGTAATCCCCCGTTTCCAAAATTCCATTCTTTTAACCCATTTTCCCAAAAACGGTACTTAAAAACTTTTTCAACTTACCCACAAATAATAATTCCAAAACACTGCACCAATGCAGGGTAGAAATTATCCATTGAAACTGTCGGATCATGATCAGGTCCCGCTGTAGTAGTCGCCACCACATCACTGAGATTAGAAGCTGATGCTGCCTTTGTTGTTATCGTCATTACTGTAGACATTATTGTTGGCATTAATGACGTCGACGTCGTCGTCGTATCCACATCATCATCTTCCTCCGGAGCATTGCCCAAATCGGCATAAATTGTCTCGTCACCGTGTAGAGCTGCCAAAATCATTGAGCTTTCCATTGTTTTCTATCAGCGAGCAATACTAATGCAATGACAGGTGTTGATAGAATTCGGAAATAGGCAGAGGGTGTGAGAAATGGGACAGTCACGATTATCGTGGCAGCGAAAGGAACATTTACTGCGTGGGTGAATGTGTGTGACGTGTGTGCGTATGTCTAGGTAAGTCCTCTAAACGAAAGGACAAATTTAGCAAAATTTTATTTGTTCCCTTAACAATTTGCCAAAAACTGCGTCATTATGATGGTTTGTGTGTGCTACGGAGCTTCACTTATACGCCTACTCTCTACAATAGGATTGTGTGGTACGTACGTCGCTCCTTTCTTTTAGGGCCACGAATGTATATAATAGATGTATAACAAGTGGGCGAAGACAGACGTCAGAAATCACAATGATTGGATGTTGTAACAAATAGAAAAAACCTTAACACTGCATTGGGAGCCTTGGCTTAGAAAGAGCGCATGGCCATGGAGAACTTAAAACTATTTTCACTTGATGAGCAATTGCAAGGGCTTATTGTTTGCTAATTTATTTCTAATTATTTTTATTTTTCCTGTTGGCATTTACTATATCTGTGCATCACTTTTCACTTTCATTTTCTTGCTTTAATTTTTCTCTTGTTTAGTTTCACTGCTATTGCACCTTTTGAGACTTTACTTATTTTGTGAGATATTCTTTTGTTTTTTTTATTTCCTATATATAACGCGCTTTTGTTTGTTTTCACTGTTTTGTCGGAATTTTTAGACAACGTTCTCTCACGCTGACATCGAATTGATAAATAAAAGTTGTCAATTATTATTTATTATTTTTTGTTTTTTGTCATTGGTATCCAAAAATCGACAAATCGATTTTTGACTAATCGAATTTTTGTGTGAAAAATCGAAAAGACGACTTTTTGGGGATAAAAAAGTCGAGTAATCGACTGTAAGCTTTTATTTCTATCATATGTTTATACAAGCGTTGCCAATCCTTAGCCAAAAAAAACACGTTTTACAAAACCTCTTTAAGCCGCAGTGTTTCATTTGAATTTGGAAGGAGATTTGCATCAAATCTCCTCAAATAAGTAGACTTGCTCACATTGAAAAAGTATGGGAAAATCTGCATATAAATGTCAAAAGCACTCTGTGCCAAAGTTCAGCGAAATCGGACCATAACTATAGTTATCGGTCATGTCATGTTATAATTATAACACCGTGGAACAACGAAACAGTCGGTAGGACGGCGAAAATCCTATGGGGTGATCCGAATCGTGAAAAGACGAGGCTATGTTATCTTCTTTGTCGCATATTCACCGCTCATGCACGCACACGTATACACACACGCACATAAATTTGTTTACGTGTGTTGGCAATACGAATATCAGCTTGATGGCAAGATGGCTGATTGCGCCATATGATTTGTAGTTGTTGCACAAATGAGACCACCATCAATTATTTCGCCATGCGTGGTTTTAGAAATAAACTTTGTTCTACAACTTATCTTCTTCATATGTGAATTATGTGTGAAATATCGGATCAAATAGAACATCCCCTCGAGATTTTAGAAAATAATCACAGCTGTGTTATCAAGCCTTTGACATTTAGATTTAATACAAAATCAAAACAAAAATAAAAAAATTGTACTCAGCTGTTCGCATGACCTCACCTTATAAGTGCATCCTGAGCACAATTTAGGCATTTATTCGGCCTCACGTGGTGTGAATGGCTCATTTCTATGGTTTGGGAAAGGGACGTAGCCCCAAATACATGGTCCCACATTTGGATATAAGCTTCGTATTCTACTCCCAAATACTTTAAGTTGAGTCCCGAATTGCGATGGTCAATAAATAATTGTTGTTTGTGGGGTGTTTTAGGGAAGGTGTAGACCGCCAATACCTTTCATTTGAGCCCCACATTGACATGGTTGGTAAATATGCCCGATTTAGTGGTGTTTTGAGGAGTGGGTTGGTCCCCCAAACACTTGGCCCTGAAAATATATCAGCATCGTGCTCTACTCTTAAATATCATTTATTTGAACCCCATATAACCATTGGCCTCAAAATTGGCTATCAAATTCGTTTTCTAAGCTCAAATACCTTTCATTTAAACCCTTAATTGCAAAAATCTGCAAATATGTTCGGTTAAGGGTATGGACCCTACAAACTATCAATATCGCGATTCACTTCCTTTAAGACCCAAAATTGTTATGGTGAGCAAATACGCCCTATTTGGGCGTTCTTACGCAGGTGGGACGTCGCCTAGGCAGTTGATCCCGAATGTTGATATCAGATTTGTGGTCTACTCCCAAATACCTTTCACATGAGTCCCACATTTCCATAATCGGCAAACATGACCGGATTCGGGGGTGTTTGGGGGACGGGGTGGCCGTTCAGTGACTTGGCCCTGAAAAAAATATCAGATTTGTGTTCTACTCTAAAAAACTTCATATTGGAATGGTCAGCAAATACGTCCTATATGGATGGTGTTATGGGGGTGGGGTGGCCCAATACACACTTTTTCACTAATATTGATATCAGATTCGTGCTTTACTCCCATTTGAGCCCCATATTGCTATTGTAGTGAATTTGTCTTCTTTGGGGGTTGTGTTTGGAAGGGGCGGTCCCATGTACTTGGTCCCACATTTGGATAACAGATTCGTATTCTACACTTAAATACCCTTTATTTGAGTCCCATATTGCAATGATCAGTAAATAAGTCCTGTTTGGGGGGTGTTTCGAGGAAGGGGAGTGCCCCCAGAAATTTGGTCCTACATTTGGATACCAAATTTATATTCAACTAGAAAATATCTCTCATTTGAGTCCCATATTGCCATGGTCAGCAAATATGTCCTATTTAGGGGTGTTTTGGGGGTTGTGGTGGTCACCCAAACACCTAGTCCGACAATTAGATATCAGATAAGTTTTCTACTCTTAAATACCTTTCATGTGAGTCTCATATTGTCGTGATTGGTCTATATATATCTTTGATAGGTTTTGGGGGTGAGGCTGCCCCCCTAGGTACCCCATTCGAAATTTGGATACCAAATTTTTATTTTTAGGTTACTATAAGAGAGCACACAAAATTTCGCTTAAATCGCACCACCCATCACCGAGATCTGGCGTTTCCTAAAAATTAGGGTAAGGGGGAGGGTCCGCCCTCCCCCCTCCCCCTCCGAAATCAAAAAATGTAATACCCTATTTTCACCACGGGATCATTATGGACCATCTGTAAAAATTTTAATAAAATCGGTTCAGCCGGTTTTGAGCCTATAAGAAACGCAAAAACAAGCAAACAAACAAACACAAATTGATTTTTATATATGTATAGATAGATAAGCCTTTTGCCCTTATGAATTGTAAAGGAAAAACGAGTCGTATTCAGAGCTTTATAAAGGGAAATCGGTCGTTTGCTTAACAGCTTTGGTTTGAACATAGTGTAACCATAATTTGAAGCTTTCAAAAGACTTAAGTACATTTTTATAAAAACCATTTATCATTTGGAGTTCAGGTAAATCAAAATGAATTGAATAAATTGTAATCAAAAGGGTATCGCCCATGACTTAATTACCAGGTAGTGTACCGTAAACAGCTGAGTACAATTTTTTGTTGCGAAGTTTTGGTTATATGTGTTTGCATTATAGTTAAGAACCATAAAACACTTAAACAACGAAAAATGGCGCAAACTAGTAACATTCTCAAAATCTGAGTTGCACTAATCAATGATTTTGACAGATAGTGCATTCAATATTTTGTTGTTGGGCAACGTCCACAACCTGTAAATGAATGTATCTTGATATCGCCTGCAATAAAATAAACATGCTTTGAACTAGTCGCTTTGCTCGTTCTACCTTGATAAGTGTACCCTCCACTTGGTTAATCGCCGCCGTTATCTTGTCAGCTGATTCAGCAAGCCATTACGTTACAAATGTACTAATTGCTTTGACAAATAAAAAATAATAACAAATACATACCAATATTAGTCATCTTTTGAGAAGTCATAAAACATACAAATTCTGAACAATAATATATACTAAGTTTTTTTTAAATAAATTTCTATACAGCAAAAAGTAACAACAATGAATCGTTTATTTGGCAAAGGAAAAGCCAAGGAACCTCCACCAAATATTAATGATTGCATTAAAGGGGTAAGTTTAAGATGTGGGTGTATCTTGGATGGTGACATCAACTTTTTGGATGAAATGCGTTGTTTTTTTCGGATCAATTATTGATTAAATTTTACATTTGGAACATTTTAACGAAATGAAGTATGCATTTTTGTCTTAAAAGAAGAATGCCGCATGGCACTAAGCCATGGGACCTGATATGCACTCGGGTTTTAAGTGCAAATTGACTCACTGGTATGCAAATTAGTTTCCAGAAGTATGCAAATGGCAATTATGTACATACATATTATATATTTTATCTTTTTTAAACATTCTTTATTGTTATTTCTTTTATTTTTTAAAAGGTCGATGAACGTGCCTCAAATATTGAAGAAAAGATTAACAAATTAGAAAATGAGCTGCGCAAATATCGTGAACAAATGTCCAAAATGCGAGATGGACCCGCCAAGAATTCCGTCAAGCAAAAGGCAATGCGTGTTTTGAAACAAAAGAAAGCGTGAGTCCAGACATACATTTTATAAAAAATAAATAATAAATTTGTATAAACCTTCTGTTTGCAGTTATGAACAACAGGCTGAAGCTTTGCGTAATCAATCATTTAACATGGAACAAGCCAACTATGCTGCACAATCACTTAAGGATACTCAAGCTACGGTAGTAGCCATGAAGGCTGGTGTTAAACAAATGCAAAAAGAATTCAAGAAAATCAATATTGAAGAAATCGAGGACATACATGATGACATGGCCGATATGTTAGAACAAGCCGATGATGTTCAAGAAGTCATGGGTCGCACTTATGGCATGCCCGAAGTGGATGACGATGAGTTGGAAGCTGAATTGGATGCCTTGGGTGATGAAATAGCTTTAGATGATGATACCAGTTACTTAGATGATGTTGTGAAAGCTCCATCCGCTCCGGACAGGGAGCCCGGAGCTGACAGTCTTGTGCCAGGTGGAAAGGTAATGTACATAAATATATTGTTTTTCCGAAAAAAAAAATAGTGCAAAACAAGGAAAGTCGTATGATGTAAATGAAATTTTTATAAAAATTTAAATTAACATTTGATTTCAACAGAAAATTTAATAATTTTTTTAAAAAAATTTTGTAAAAATAATTTTTTTTTGGTTTCCAAACAAAATTTCGCAGTAAAAATTTCTTTTCTTTGAAAAAAATTCAACGAAATTTTATTTTATGGATTTTTTTAGAAATTTCATTTGGATAAAAAATTTTTTCAAAGTTGAAATTTTGTAAATAAAATTCGCCGACATTTTATTTTTATAAAAAAATTTCGCCAAAATTTAATTGATGTGGAAATCTAAGTTTTATCAAATATTTAGTCGAAATTTGATCTGATTGCTATGGAAATTATCATCCAAATTAACTCCTATGAAAATTTTTTCGAAATTTTTGTTTTACTTTTTTTTCGAAATTAAATTTCTCTCACAATATTTTATGAGTTTCTCCCACCAAACACTATTTTTATTTCTCTCTTTCTCAAATATGTCTAATTTATTTTTTATCTTCTTTCAGAATACCATCGAAACTGATGAATTTGGATTGCCTAAAGTACCCACATCTGTGAAAACATAGTTCTGCTGCTGTTACATTTACGAATATGAGTTATTTTTAAGTTTTATTTTTTGTCATGCAAACTCACCTTTACAGCTTTTATAAAACAGTAATCGTTAATATATGAAAATGTAATTCGAAACCAAAAGAACTGTTTTTAAATAAAGGCAGGTGGCCATACTCGTCTCGCTGCTATAGGTGGGCAAGCAATTAATGGTCAAAATACCGATAAGGGCCATTAACTCGCCTTGTCTAAGTGTTTATACAAGAGCAGTTGCCGCCCGGCCTCTCGCTGAGACTTTCCGCTCGATGCCGCTGATTGTCCGAGACTGCAATTGCAGCTACTTCGTATGGAGCATTCCACTATCCGCAACCTGTGGACGCGCCCCTTAGCTCGCAGCTAAGCTTCTCGTGATAACAATGAACATCACACAGATCGGTGTTCAAAGTTCCAACCTGTGTGGTGCTCATAGTTATCCCGTGCCGGGAAAGATTAAAATCATATCCTTCTGATCTCAAAACTAATGCCGATTGCTGCCAAATCAACAACGACAGATTCATGCAAAATTCAAATTGCAAATGCCGTTGCCCATGAACATTCCACTGAGGAACAGGGGCAAACTTCTCACATATCAATGAGTGCAGTCAGATTCAAGTTTAAGCTCAAGGATAAGGGCCCCTACTTTTTATAGCCGAGTCCGATTGGCTTGCCGCAGTGCGACACCTCTATGGAAAGAAGTTTTACATGGCATAGTACTTCACAAATGTTGCCAGCATTAGGTGGGGAAAACCACCGCTTAAAATTTTTTCTGATGGCCTCGCCAGGATTCCAACCCAGGCGTTTAGCGTCATAGGCAGACATGCTAACCTCTTCGCTACGGTGGCCTCCGAGATTCATGCTCATTTTCTAAAGTCTGCATTTATTGGTCGCTTCGATTATCCCCTGACTTTAATGTTTTGCATGAATCTTAAATACCTTTGCAGGTATGAGATTTCCAAATACGCTTTTTAATCGCCATTAATGAGATGATGAATTTTTGCTGGAATCTGGCGTAGTACCAAGTTTACAGTCAAACTGATAAGGTCTAATTGTCGCATTGACTCTGTAGAGTAGATATACTGGACCTAGTATTCTCAGGTTACCATCACCGGGTATGCGTTCATCTAGCCAGATTATACAAACTATACACATAGTCCGACGACGAGGATGCAGAAGGCGACGGCGACGACGCTTGTTCGACCGATGATGAAGGCGGTTCTGGCAAACCGAACAGAACCAGGGTCTGGGGTTCTTTTCAATCCCGACACGGACCAAAAGCGTGCGGAGAAGGCACTCCGGGATGTGCTTCTCCTATGACGAAAAAAGACGAACACGTACACTGAGGCGGCAGCCCTTGCCGATGAAGGCTCCATTGGGTAAATTCGGTGCGTACAACCGGCTGCCATGGGATTGTTGGTAATTTATTGGTACCAGAAGACTATGGCATCTGGCAGAATCATGAATTACCACAGCACATAACCAAAATCACAGATAATCAACACCGCTAAAAGTTTTATCACCAGAGTACTCCGCATCAGTGACGAACAATTCCATAAGGACAATTTCAAAACAATAACCAAAATATTAACAACCAATAGTTTTCCACCCAAGTTAACTAATAAACTTTTCGACGAAATAAAACACAAACTAAACAGCATTATGGCAACCCTACAAGGAATGCAGAAACCAAACGATATTGTAGCTTTAAATACAATACATCCCTGGATTAACAGATAACAAAAGCTTAAGAAATTTAATGAACAAAACAAACAACATGAAATATGCATACAGAGCGAATCAAACAAACAACAAAATATTCTTCAACATCAAACCAAAGAGCGTAAGAAAGGTAAGAGCTGGCGTTAGAGGGCAATACGTGATGACGAGTGACAAAATTTAAAGACACAACATATTTGAATTGCTTACGATATTTCGTTTTTCCTTTATTGCAACTTTCGGTTGCAAAGAAACAAAGCAAAATACGAAAAAATGTTCGAACGAATGCTCGAATCAAAACAGACGTTTGCATACTTTTGCTTGCACATTTTTTAAAGAGAGTAAAATTTTTCCTAATTAAAAGTGGTCTATTTTGTACAACAACCATAAATCATATGGTGCAATCCGCCATCTTGTCATCAAGATGATCGACGTTTTGCAAACACAAAGACATTTGTGTGCGTGTGCGTACATGAGCAGAGAATATGCGAGAAAGAAATAACAACAAAGAGATTGCAAACAAAAATCTGACATCTTAATACCATCAAACCTGGCCGACTGTTAACAGCTGTTTGCGTGAGACCACCTTTTTAAATCCGCTTTGACTATACCCCAAGATTCACTGGATAAGGTTAAGCCATGTGGTCAGCCGACATACAATTTTTTTTTAAGTACTTGGCATTGAGGGTGTCATCAATGGCATTTTTATTTGCGGAACTCAGGTCTAAAGAGCTTAAGATAAAATTTAATAAATTTATTTTGTATATATTTTTAGCAGAATCCATGGTGGTGGGTTTCCAAGATTCGGCCCGGTCGAACTTATCACGCTTTTACTTGTTATTGATTTATTTATAGCTCCATATCAACCGATGCCTCCCAATTTGACTTCTTGATTACCTACTTGTTTTGTTTTCAAATCTTTTATCCATGGCATAATTACCAGGTAGTGTACCGTAAACAGCTGAGTACAATTTTTTCTCACGAAGCCCACTGTCTATCAACGAGTTTTGGTTGTGTGTGAGCATCATAGTTAAGAACCATGCCACACACACAAACAACGAAAAGAGGCGCGAATTAGTAAATACTCAAAATCAGAATTGCACTGACCTGTAAATAAATATATCTTGCATTTATCTAAAAAAAAGCAATAGGCGAAAAATATCGCGAAAAGCTGACATAGTACCAGCCTTAATGTACAAAAATAAAACTGCATTTTTTTTAATATCTTTTAAAAAGTTGTAGTTTGTTGAATTTATTTTCTTATTTTTAGCAAACCAACTATAGTTAATTCGTTTGAAACAATTTTCGATTATTTTATTGTAATAGGTAGAAAATTTTATATATATATATATAAATATATATATAGGTATGCGTTAACATTGTGTCATATTTAAATTTTTTAAATTTGTTTTAAGTATTCGTAACTTTTTTTATAGTTTCTAACTAATTTCTTATTCCAAATTATGTTTGTTTTATCTAAGTCTACAATACTTAAATAAAAAGAAACAATTTAATCATTCCAATATTTTAGAGGGATGAACGATGATTCGAGTAAGGTTGGTGTTTATAAAATAAAATTATTTGCTTTGCGCTATTTGATAAAAATATCCATAATTTAGATATTGTAGTTACTAAATGAAAAAAACAAATTGTTAGAAAAAGCTTATGGCAATGAGATCTCTTTATAAGCTAACCCATCACGTTGGAAAGTTGGCCTTGAATATTCCATTCCTTAATGAACAGCGGGGATTTTGCTCTCATATGAATGAGTGCAGAGGTTAGCATGTCCGCTTATGACGCTGAACGCCTGGGTTCGAATTCTGGCAAGACCATCAGCAAAAATTTCAGCGGTGGTTTCCCCCTCCTAATGCTGGCAACATTTGTGAAGTACTATGCCATGTAAAACTTCTCTCCAAGAAGGTGTCGCACTGCGCCACGCCGTTCGGACTCGGCTATAAAAAAAGAGGCCCCTTATCATTGAGCTTAAAACCTGAATCCGACTGCACTCCTTGATATGTGAGAAGTTTGCCCCTTATCCTTGGTGGAATGTTCATGGGTGTGGGAAAAGTTTGAATGTATGTGTGTTTGGCTTTGGTAAACACAAAGACGAGTAAGCGAAGCACACAGAAATCAGTCTATCCGCAGCCGTGACGACGTAAAGACGCGAGTTAAAACCGAACGCCATTCCATTAGTTTACATTGATTACTGTTTTACTTTTCTATTGATATCAAACATTTTATTGTACTTTGCTCTTAAACTTTAACTAAATATAAATAAAATAAAGGGATTTAAAAGAAGAAAAAAAGTGTCCACAAATTGGGGGCTCAACCGAAATAGCGTCGACTCAGTGAACTAAAACGACGATCGGCCAATAAAAGCCGCAGTGAAAGAAGAAACCTCGCGACGCGACTCGGTCGAGACGAACGGAGTAATTCAATGGTTAATGTGGAAAGGCGACAATCAGCCTGAACGGTTAAAAAAGAAAGAAAAAGAAAGGAAAAGACTCGACGAGGAAGTATATTTATTGTCTGCATCAAGCACATCAAAAGAGAAGAAAAAAGCAGAATAGTTTCTATCCACGAATGTCCAAGCACGGAATCACAGGTGTACAACTTCTTTAATTCTGCAACGCACACACTCTCACACAATCACGCAAAACGACGGTTGAATTTGAAAATACGGAGGTGGTTTAAATAACAACAGACGACGAGTGTATGTGTTAGTGAGAGAGAGACGGACTCTCGCAACCATACACAAAACGACGGTTAATTTTCAGAAGTGTATATGAGAACGCCGACATCCCAACGTTGTGTGTGTAGAGGCAAGTTGAGGAGAAGAGTGTGATTGTGTGTAAGACATTGTCAAGACACCTTGGACATTTGATACAATATCTGATTTGAATTGAGTGCACGTTTATGTGTTTGTGTGCAGCGGACAGTTCTTGTGAATATAAGAAAATAAAACTATAACAAAGACGCACACACACACTTGTGTAGAAAGAATACTCATAATAAATAAAAGAGAACCATGGCATGTTTAGGGGATTTTACGGCGGTTGACAATCGTTTAAGAACTGCCAAGCGTACGGTGGTGGTTGCGATGCATAAATTCATTTTTGGAAGAGAAGGAGATCGTGACAACCGAAAACGACTACGCTTGTTCGACGGCTTCGACTACGATGTAGACAGCGAAATGTATGCAAACAAAGCAACGTACATAAAGGCAAATTTGTGTCAAGCTGACCTGGTGTCGATATGTAACGCTTTGGGTATCGACTACATCGATGGTGATTTGTGTTTACACATCTTTAACAATCTGCGAAAGGGTGCAATGTTAGCTGCTGCTGTTGATGACGACGAAGACGATGATGAAGGCGACGACGACGACGACGACGACGGCGAAAGCAACGAAGACGACCGCACAATAATGAGAGCAGATAGCCAAGCAAGTGTTAGAGAATCAATTGGTGGTGGTTCACATAGTGACAAGCTGTTGCTTGCAGGCGATTTGGTCCGCGAACAGTGTCTCAAAGCTGAAGGTGTTCACGTACAGCAAACAATGAATTGCGAACTGCCTAGTGGTGTAAATAGAGAGGTTTCATCGTGTCAGACGCATCAATACAATGACGTTCCCAGATTTACTTTAAATTTCCGAGATATTGAAGACTCCATTCGACCTTTTGATGGAACTGATGACTTACCCATTGGCGCATGGTTGGATGAATTCGACGAAACTGCTTTTGTTATGGGATGGAATGACCTCCAGAAATTTGTGTTTGCTAAACGCTCATTGAAAGGGCTTGCGAAATTGTTTATATCAAGCGAACGTGGTATAACATCTTGGAGTACCCTTAAAAGCAAATTGGTAGAAGAATTCCAGTCGACGACAAACAGCGCACAGCTTCATAAACAATTGTCCGAACGACGAATCCAAAAAGGCGAAAATTACCTGGAATATCTTTTAAAGATGAAAGAGCTAGCTTCTCGAGGCAACATAGAAGACGACGCTTTGATACAATACGTAATCGACGGCATAAATGATTTAGCAACAAATAAGGCGATGCTGTATGGTGCCAGAAATCTTAGAGAGTTTAAGGAGAAATTAAGATGCTACGAGACGATGCAGGAAAAGATTAAACCAAGGTTTAATTTTAACCAAAAACAACCTGACAAGACGAAACAACCTGATAAGACGAAACAACCGGATAAGACAACAAACAAGGCCGAGAAAAAGGAGTTGTGTTACAACTGTGGCGAAAAAGGGCACACGTCCCGAAATTGCAGCGATAAAGATAAAGGGACCAAGTGTTTTGGATGTAATGAGTTTGGCCACATATCAAAACAATGTCCGCGCAAAAATGAAAGAGCCAATATGCGACGTTTAGTTCCTGATGACATAATGAAGAAAGTTGTTAAATTTTCTGATTTACAATACATGGCGATCTTCGATACAGGCAGCAGGTATAATGTTGTCAGCGATAAAGTTTACAATGATCTAAGAAGACCAACTCTTAAGAAATCTGATTTTTATTTGGTTGGATTTGGTGAAAGGACTCTCAACAACCGAATAAAGCCGCTGGGAAACTTCACGCATCAAGTTGAAATCGACGAGGAGGACTACCAATTGACATTCCACGTAGTTCCAGCAAATTCTATGGATATCGACGTGGTGCTAGGAAAGGATTTCTGCTCCGATGTTCGTGTTGAAATTACGGCGAATAGTTTAAAGTTCGAAAAGATCAAAGACGACGTTACCTCCCAGCAGCACAACATTATGCTCATAAGAACAGCTGACGAGCCAGAGAGTCAAGTAGACGTGAATTTAATGGCAAGTGATGGTGCAAAACGCGAAGTTATGAAGCTAATTGATAATTACAGACCTGAGAAGAACAAAACTACGAATGTCGAAATGAATATCATCCTGAGCGAAGACACTAACATATTTTCCAGACCTCGTAGATTACCAATGATTGAAAGGGAAGCAGTGGATGAGCAAGTGGACAAGTGGTTGGCTGATGGCATCATTGAGGAATCTGTGTCTGAATATAGCAGTCCAGTGGTGATGGTTAGGAAGAAGGATGGTTCGTATAGACTATGCGTTGATTTTAGACGCATGAATAAGATCATAGTTAAAGACCGATACCCCCTACCACTCATCGAAGATCAGCTAGACCGACTGCAAGAGGCTACGGTGTTCAGCACAATTGACTTAAAGAACGGATTCTTCCACGTGAGTGTAGCCGAAGCAAGCCGTAAGTACACCTCATTTGTTACTCACAACGGGCAATACCAGTTTTGTAAGGTGCCATTTGGTTTGTCAAACTCACCAGCTGTGTTCCAGAGGTTTATTAACACAATTTTTCGTGATTTGACACGAAGAGGTGTTGCACTTCCTTACGTCGACGACGTTATTATTCCATCGAAAGACGAAGACGAGGCCCTGCGAAATCTGAAGGAGGTAATACAAGTTTGCAAGGATTATGGACTTGACCTAAACTTGAAGAAAAGCCAATTTTTAGTCAGACGCGTGGAATTTCTTGGCCACGTAATCGAGAATAAGCAGATATTTCCATCAAATAGCAAGGTCGCCGCTATATTGAAATTCCCAATGCCGAAAGACGTTAAAGGGTTACAGAGTTTCCTAGGGCTTGCTAGTTATTTTAGGAAATTCATTCCAGATTTTTCAATATTGGCTAAACCTTTGAGCGACTTAACGAAGGCAGGAAGATTATTCGAGATGGGTCACGAACAGATTGCTACGTTTAACGCTTTGAAAAAGATTTTGTCAGAAGGACCCGTATTAAATATTTTTAATCAACGATACGAAACAGAAGTTCATACGGATGCATCGATGGACGGGTATGGCGCAATCTTATTGCAACGATCTCCAGATGACGACGGTTGGCATCCAGTATACTACATGAGCAGGAAGACGACGGACGCCGAAAGGAAATATTCCAGTTACGAGTTAGAGATACTCGCAGTTGTGGAGGCACTGAAGAAGTTCAGAGTATACTTACTTGGAATTCATTTTAAAATAGTATCCGACTGCAATGCATTCACCAAGACGATGGAGAAAAAAGATTTATGTACACGAGTTGCCAGATGGGTGTTGCTACTGCAAGAATTCGACTATGAAGTGGAGCATAGACCTGGTGTAAGGATGAAACATGTCGATTCATTAAGCCGATTTCCAATAATGACGATAGTGGAGGATAGTTTACTAACCAGATTGGAGAAAGCTCAACAACAAGACGATGAGTTATTGGCAATTATAAGCATTCTTCAAGAAAAAGACGTTCATGATAACTATTTCATGAAAGGAAATATTTTGTGCAGGTATGTTGATGACTATGAGGTAATGGTGATTCCTAAGGGAATGCAGAGGGAAGTAATACGAGCTGTTCATGAGAAAGGGCATTTTGCCAAAGACAAAGTCAAAGAGATTATAAGAAGGGAGTATTATATACCCAAATTAGAAGAGAAGGTCAAATATCATTTGCAGAATTGTATTCCATGCATAATGGCTAACCGGAAAAAAGGAAAACAGGAGGGCGAACTCCACCCATTACCGAAAGAGTTTCAACCATTGCATACCTACCACATTGATCATCTAGGACCATTGGAATCAACTAGCAAACAGTATAAACATATTTTTGCCGTGATAGACGCCTTCACAAAGTTCTGTTGGTTGTACCCAACAAAGACAACATCGACGAACGAAGTTTTATCTAAGCTGAAGTCGCAAAGTGTTCTATTTGGAAATCCCCATCAAATAATTTCGGACAGAGGAACTGCTTTTACCTCAGAGGACTTCAAACTGTATTGTGAGACGGAGAACATCAGACATTTCCTGATAACGACGGGCTTGCCACGAGCCAACGGGCAAATTGAGAGATTGAACTCGACGATTATAGCCGTTTTGTCAAAGTTGAGTATGGATGACCCTGTAAAGTGGTATCGACACGTTGCAAAAGTACAACAAGTCATAAATTCGACAATTTCCAGAAGTATTAGCACTACACCTTTTGAACTAATGTTTGGAGTAAAGATGAGGACTCCCGAACAATCTGAAATTCTGAAGATGATTGAGGATGAGCTGAATTCGAATTTCGTTGAAGAAAGAAACTTTTACAGACAAGCTGCGAAAGAGCAAATTTTAAAAGTCCAACAGGAAAACAGATTGTATTACAATCTACGACGACGTAAGGCCACTAAATACCAAAAGGGTGACTTAATTGCTATAAAGCGCACGCAATTTGGTCCAGGCCTTAAGCTGAAACCGAAATATTTGGGACCCTACGAAGTGATGAGGGTAAAGCCAAATGATACCTACGATGTTTTCAAACGTGGTTCTGGTGAGGGACCGATGAAAACTACAACTTGTGCAGAATACATGAAGAGGTGGTGCGATTTTGAGGGCGAGGATGAAGAATTCGAGACGAATTCCCCGCAGGATGGCCGAATTGTGGGAAAAGTTTGAATGTATGTGTGTTTGGCTTTGGTAAACACAAAGACGAGTAAGCGAAGCACACAGAAATCAGTCTATCCGCAGCCGTGACGACGTAAAGACGCGAGTTAAAACCGAACGCCATTCCATTAGTTTACATTGATTACTGTTTTACTTTTCTATTGATATCAAACATTTTATTGTACTTTGCTCTTAAACTTTAACTAAATATAAATAAAATAAAGGGATTTAAAAGAAGAAAAAAAGTGTCCACATGGGCAAAATTTGTTCTTTGTTCTTTGTCCCTGTATACTGCACTTATTTGTAGATTATGGCAAAAAGGGGCTTAAATCTGTATCTTTTTCATGGCCAAGTGTTTCAGGGACACCTCACCTCATAAACTCCCCCTAAACTACACATATATACCGACTATAGCAATGTGTAGCTCCCATGTGATTTTCGGGAGTGGAGAATGAATCTGATATCTACGTTTGAGGCAAAGAGTTTGGCTACTCCAATCCACCACCAAATCCAAGAGAATGCAGTAGATCTAACATCTAAACTCTAATGGGGAGGACCCTCCCCTTACGCTATTTCCAAAAACGCCATATCTCGGAGAGGGGTAGGATATCTAGGGGGCCGTCCCACCTCCAAAGCCACCAGCCACATGAAATCTAAAACAATAATGACAATATGGGACTCAAATGAAAGGTATTTGAGACCAGAATCTGATATATGGGGAACCGTCTCACTCTCAAATACACCCCCCTAACGGACATATTTACAGACCATAGCAATATTCGGCTCCAATGAAAGGTATTTGGGAGAAGAGCACCAATATAATATCCACATTGGCGTGAAATATCTGAAAGGCCGTACCAGCACCCCCAAACAGGACTTATTTTCTGACGTGACCGTATAGGGCTCAGATAAAATAAGAAAGTGAAAGAAGGCGCAGCGGAGCGGGCCCTGTCCAGCTATATACAACACATTCGTAAAAGATAAGTTGTAAAACAAAGTTTATTTCTAAAACCACTTTGACATTTCAATTTACGGCATTGGGGATAGATTTTTGTTGTTGTGCTAATGACGCTACCTCTTAGTTGTACCATGCGATCTCGCTAACAACTCGGCTCTAACCATTTTAAAGCCATATCTACCCGTTCTCAAACGGCATATTTTGTACTAGTTTTTCGATTTTCTCCCACAGTGCAGCCGGAAATCGACTTAAGGATTTATTCTTACTCCTGAATTCGCCATAACTTGCAGTGGGCGGTGTAAATGCTGGCCATTGTGGCACCAAGTATATTGGGATAATTTATGGTCTGAATTGAAATGTTGCAAAATTGCTTACGAACATAACATTTAAGAAAAGGAGAAAGACTTGCTGCTGGCTCATGGTACCATTTAGAGGTCAATCCCATGGCAGCCGGTTGTACGTACCGGATTGACCCAATCAAGTCCTTCATCGGCAAGGCTGCCCCCTCGGTGTACAACACACTGCTACCAATCCCAAGGCAGCCGGTTGTACGTACCGGATTGACCCGTTGAAATCCTTCATCGGCAAGGGCTGCCTCCTCAGTGTATAACACACTGCTACAACCACAAGAACACACTGCTACAACAACAAGAACACACTGCTACAACAACAGCAACAACCATTAAGAGGTAGTGTCATTAGCATAACAACAAAACTCTACCACCAACGAAACTACCTTGAGTGGCAAATGCCTTAAATTGAAATGTCAAAATGGTTTTAGAAATAAACATGGTTTTGCAACATATCTTCTTCAAATGTGTTTTATTTATGTATTTTTAACATTATAACACTGTTTTGTTGCTTATGTGTGGAATGTCGAATGAAATAGAACATATTTTTAAGATTTTAGCAAAAAATCACAGCTGTGTTATCAAGCCTTTGACATTTAGATTTACTGGAAAATCAAAACAAATTTAAAACAAAATTGTACTCAGCTGTTCGCATGACCTCACTTTATAAGTGCATCCTGTGACCTAACCTTCTATTAGTGAATCCTGAGTATTCCCATTCTAAATTCCATAAAGGTATCTCTATCTGTGATGACATTTTTTTTTCTAAAATCTTAAAGAATGTTACAAAAACTTGATATCCAAATAAACACCAACCTCTTTACATATGTGGTCATTTAATGAGCATAATTAATATGATAAGTCTTTTGAAAAATATATTCAATACGGTTTAAGGAACTAAAACAATTTTGCGCGATTATTTTTAACATTTATGCGCAGGTATACATATATAAATAACATCAAATACAAATAATTTTAAAATTTGAAATTTTTTTTAAGGATATAGTTTTTTGGGGGCAAGGTTTTATAAATAATCGGTCTTATTCACAAAACATAATGAAGCCTTAAAATTAGGTTTATTTGACAGTTCTATAAAGGAAATCTGTCAAATGACGAATATTGTAAATCTACCTTAAGTTTTGTGAATACCGGTGTAAGTCTAACAAGGTGAATGACACAAGCATGACTTTTGAATAAATAATAAGGTGAAATGTAAAAAATGAGATAAAAATGATATGAAACGAGTACTTAGGGGTAGACATGAAAATTTAGGACCAATGCAAAGTGAAATTACTAATTTGAGCAATCCTATGGCAGCCGGTTGTACGTACCAGATTGACCCGATGGAGTTCTTTAATGCTACAACAACTACAATTTGAGCATGACACAATCAAAGACTGTAAGAAAGAAGAAGAGTTGGCTTTAGAGCCCAATTCGGGATGACGGGTGACAACGTTTAAAGACACAACATGTTTGAATAGCTTACGATATTTCGCTTTTCTTTTTATTCCAACTTTCGGTTGCAAAGAAACAAAACAAAATACGAAAAAATGTTCGAAACTCAAAGCAGAAACTCACTCTTCTTCTTTCTTACGCTCATTGGACATAATTACCAGGTAGTGTACCGTAAACAGCTGAGTGAAGTGCACTATCTTTCAACGAGTTTTGGTTTACACACCCAAACAATGAAAAATGGCGCGAACTGTTACTAGTAGACAAAATCAGAGTTGCACTAATCACTGATTTTGACAGATAGTGCACTGAATATTTTGTTGTTGAGCAAATGCCACTACCTGTAAATGAATGTATCTTGAATTTGAGCATTTGAAATAGAAGACAACTTTTAGCTTTTCTAGATGAGAAATCATGGACATTTGTACAAGCTCTAGAAATCATTGAAAAATTTCTAGAAGGCCTAAGGTTTTTGCCTTGGAGTGTAAGAGGGAGATTAAAGCCTTCTCTGAGAATGGCACGATCCGCATCGTTTGAATGCTGTGCCATAGCGGAGTAAGGGGAATGAGAAAACAGACGATTTGGCAGTGAAGGCCAGAGGACTACCGTCAATAAACTTGGTTATCCCGAAGCCTTTCGGGTCGACACAGTCCGGGTTAAGGGCGTGGGCTACGAACGCATGTAAGACTGTGGAACAGTATTACGGTAGGTAGGACGGCGGTCGGTAGTGCATCGGTCAGTAGGGCAACGGTCAGTAGGGCAACGGTCGTAGAGCGGCTGTCGGTAGGGCGGCGAAAAGGGAAAGGAAGTAAAAAGGAGGTCAGTACAGCTTTCGGTATCAAAACGGAACCCATAGGACTACGAGCTTGTTATGCAAATTCGGTGCGGCAAGTGATAGCATTTGTACGGCATGTGGGGAAGATGATGAGACGTTGGAGGGTTTCCTATGTCCGTAATCGGATTTCGCGGCTAACAGACACAATACCGGACATGAACCATCTTAGGGGCGTGGTAAGGATTTTGTAAGTAGCGCAGAATTTCTAAATTAAATTTTCTTTTTCGAGGTTACATTTTAGTATTTAGAACGCATAACAAGCCAATTACTGGCTTAGGTGTATGTTCATAGTGGCATGGGGCGGAATAATAGCTGCAACCTTTTTTATACCTACCACACTAGGATGGGGGTATACTAATCTAGTTAGTCCGTTTGTATTACCTCAAAATATTGATCTGGATATTCTGAGTCGAACAAGCCATGACCGTCCGTCTGTCGAAATCACGATAGCGGCCGAACGCGTAAAGCTAGCCGATTGAAATGTTGCACAGATACTTAAATATAGGTCGTTGGGGATTGCAAATGGGCCATATCGGTTCAGATTTGGATATAGCTACCATATAATCTCCCGATTTGATTTCTTGAGCCCCTGGCAGACTTAATTTTCATCCGATTTGGCAGAATTTTTGCACATAGTGTTCTGTTATCACTTTCAACAACTATGCCAAGTTCGGTTTAAATCGGTCTATAACCTGATATAGTTTCCATATAAACCGATCTCGCGATTTGACTTCTTGAGCCCCTGGAAGCCTAAATTGTCTACCGATTTGGCTGAAATTTTGCAAATAGTGTTCTGTTATCATTTTCAACAACTGTGTCAAATACGGTTCAAATCGGTCTATAACCTGATGTAGCTCTCATATAAACCGATCTCCCGATTTGACGTCTCAAGCCCCTGGAAGCCTCAATTTTCATCCGATTTGGCAGAATTTTTGCACATAGTGTTATGTTATGATTTCCAAAAACTGTGACAAGTACGGTTCAAATCTGTGTATAACTGTTATAGTATCACCTACTAGTTCCCCTCAACGATAGTGTCTCCCATTATTCCCTTGATAAGAATCTTTCCACATTTTATTATTTCAAACATGATTTCCAAAGAATTGTTTACTTAAATATTAATATTAGCTTTAAACTGTATTTTCTTTCCAGCTGCATTTCCAAATGCAGCAATAAACAAAATTGCAACAATAAGAATTGTTCTACATTTTATTCCAGACAAATTTCCAAAGAATTGTTTACTTAAATATTAATATTAGCTTTAAACTGTATTTTCTTTTCAGCTGCATTTCCAACAACGAAAATGCAGCAATAAACAAAATTTTAGTATATAAGCCTAGTGAAAAATAAATAAAGCAAGTTATAATTCCAAACCACACCAAACGTCTTTTTTTTTTAGCCAAAGTTTTTCCGCAAATAAAAGTGGCGCAGTCGGTAGGATTCCGCAAAGTCCTATCCAACGTAAAAAATAATAAAACTGATTTTATTGTGCGTGATAGAACTAGGATTTTAATCCTTAGTGCGGTATTCGAAATATCCTTTATAAGATTAAAGGATACACAAATTTTCATGAAGGAAAAAGTATAAAGGATATTAAGAAATATCCCTGTGACTAAAAAATATTAGTGAAAAGAGAGAGGATAAAAAGATTTATTCTTTCAAACACTTGCGACGTACAAATTAGTGGAACCAGAAAGGATATAAAGATCTATCCTTTTGGTGAACATCCTTGTGTCAGAAGAAAACCTAGTGAAAAAAAAGGATATTCCTTCGAACACTATAGTGAATTATAAACTTCAAAGAAACGATATAAATATCCGTACAACATAATTTACAATTTTACGGACTCAAAATTTAACAAAGTTAAAATCAAAAATAAAAAAACTATAAAATATATCCTTAAACATAACTAAAAACCAAACGGAACAAAATAAAAAACTGAGAAATAACATTGCCAACAAGCTAATAAGTTAAAGAACAGTTCATGCCGAGAACTGCACCGTGGAAGACCCTACTACTAAGAAGAAAGTGAACCCGCAATCCTTAGCACCAACAACCAAATTTCAAAGTAAGACTATCTCTAGAAATCTATAATTAAGAACAATTTGTATATTTTATAAGAAAATATTTAACATACCTTTGTGAAAAAATCGTGTAGGAAAATAATTCCCCACAAGCAATTGTCGAAATTTTTTTTTCCCTCTTCAATGAGCGATGGGGACTCATTATCAGAGTACCCATCAGACTTTGAATACATACCAAGAAGCCCTAATAACGGGTCGACAGCATTAGAACTTGACTCAGGGATTGAATCGAATGATGGATACCTGACTGACGAAAGAACAGAACATTACATTCGTAACATAGGAAGTAACAGAAACAGACGCATTTTGAGAAAGAAACTCAGACAATATTTTAGACGTAATTAAACAAAAAAAAAAAAAACAAAACAAGACTATAGTCCAAAATATAAAGGAAAATCAATAACTAAAATGGCAGAACAGGCCGAAAATCAGATTAACAGACTAACCATAGACCCAATAAAATACTTAAACAACTTACCGGAGTTCTATGGGGATTCAAAAAACTTACAGACTTTTACTACCCTCGTTGACCGAATTTACCCACACTTACGCACATAGGACGAATTGTCCCAATTACTTTTCTCCGACATTATAAAGTCCAAACTCAAAGGAAAAGCTAGGCAGGCAATTGAGATAAACTGCCACGCGATTTCATGGACTGACATAAGAAACATGTTGCAAAACAATTTTGGGGACAGACGTTCTAGTGAAGAACTTTTCGACGAATTAAGGAGTGTGACTTTCAGGACGAACACACTAGACTTCTATAATGAGGTAAAGGACAAATTGCACAGACTAAACAACAAACTGGTAGTCATACTAGGAGAAGGTGAAGCAACTAGGCAAAGTGCGATTAATAATAAACACACCGCTTTAAACATTTTTGAAAGCAAAATTCCAGAGCCTATGAAATCCATCCTGTTCTGTAGGAACCCAGGAGACTTGGAACAGGCCATGGACATATTATTTCAAGCCGGCTACGCATACACCGGAAACAATGAAAATAGAGCACAGCCCAACGCACAATCTAGTAAACGAAGAAACTACCAACAACCATTCCCAAATCACGGAAGAAACCATCAACAACCATCCCCAAATCAAGGAAGAGATTACCAACCACCATTCGTAAACCAAGGAGGAAATTACCAACAACCATTCCCAAATCAAGGAAGAAATCACCAACCACCATTCGCAAACCAAGGAAGAAATTACCAACGACCATTCCCAAACCACGAACGAAATTTCCAAAACCCTTTCCATGCAAACAGACAAAACACTAGAAATCAGCCTGAACCCATGGAAATAGGCACAGCCGAAAATTTTCAGGACAGAGCCTCGACAGGCAATTACCATATATAATGGTAAAAACCAAGTTAGGTCACTTGAGACTGATAGTGGATACTGAAGCCACTAATTCAATTATTAATCCAGGAATTTGTCATCCGAAATGGATACACCAAATAAAACCTCTTGTTATTAAAACTCTCCAACACCAAGTGACCATAACAGAAAAGGCAGTAATTCCAGCATTTCAAGAATTTAATATAACTAGTAATGCGTTAGAGTTTTATGTTTTAAAATTTCACAATCACTATGATGGGTTACCAGGCAACGATATACTTAAAACATACAATACTTGCATAAATTATAAAAACAATTCCATACAAATAAACGGACAGGACATACCAATACTTTTTGACAATAAGAATAGCGAAAATAGAGAAGAAACAAATGACAAACCAATATTTTTTGAAGAACAATATAACAACAATTTAAGTAAAATCATGCCCACGCAGAAGGTAGGCGATGATACCAGGGATATGAAGCAATATCATGGCTTGGAACAACAAATTAGGACACAACACCTTAATTCTGAAGAGAAAAGATGTCTCTTACAGCTAATAAAAAAATACTCTTCAATCTTCTTCCAAGAAAATACTCGATTGAGTTTTACCAACGTTATAAAGCATAAAATTCGGACAAGAAACAATGTTCCAATAATTAGTAAATCCTATAGATATCCTTACATACATAAAGAAGAAGTCGAAGGACAGATACAAGAAATGTTGCAAAATAATATAATAAGGCATAGCAATTCGCCTTATTCTGCCCCTATTTGGATTGTGCCAAAAAAAGCCGATGCAAGTGGGAAGAACAAATGGAGACTTGTCATTGATTACCGTAAATTAAATGAGGACACAATCGATGATAAGTACCCCATACCTAACATTGACGAAATACTCGACAAACTGGGAAGATGCCAGTATTTTACAACACTTGACCTCGCAAAAGGATTTCATCAGATTGAAATCGAAGAGGAGGACATCCATAAAACTGCCTTCAGTGTGGAAGGAGGCCATTACGAGTTTTTACGAATGCCGTTTGGGCTAAAGACAGCCCCAGCGACATTCCAAAGGTTGATGAACTACGTCCTTAGAGACTATATCAACAAAATCTGTCTGGTTTATCTAGACGATGTGATAATATTTTCTACCTCACTGCAGGAACACATAAATTCAATAAAACTTGTTTTTAACCGTTTCCAAGAAGCCAACCTCAAGGTCCAATTGGACAAGTCGGAATTTTTAAAAAGGGAAACTGAATTCCTTGGCCATGTCGTGACATTAGAAGCTATAAAACCTAACCCAAAAAAATCGAGTGCATAGTTAACTTCCCCATCCCCAAATCACCTAAACAAATTAAACAATTCCTAGGTTTGACTGGTTATTATCGTAAATTTATAAAAGATTATTCGCTAATAGCTAAACCCATGACAAAGTGTCTTAAAAAGGATGCCAAAATAAACACATCCAATCCAGAATATCAGGAAAGCTTTAATACGCTAAGAAACTTACTAATACACGATCCAATCCTCGCTTACCCCGACTTTACTAAGAAATTCACCCTAACAACGGACGCTAGTAACTTTGCCCTTGGAGCGATACTATCTCAAGAAAACCACCCGATTTGCTATGCTAGTCGTACCCTAAATAAACACGAGATCAATTACAGTACGATAGAAAAAGAACTTCTAGCAATTATTTGGGCCACAAAATACTTTCGCCCATACCTTTTCGGACGCAAATTCATAATCGAGACTGATCACAAACCGCTAACATGGCTCTTTTCAATTAAAGAACCCAACTCAAAACTAGTCAGATGGAGGCTCAAGCTGTCAGAATTCGATTATGAGATTAAATACAAAAAGGGAACAAAAAAACAGTAATGCAGATGCACTATCAAGGATCAAAAAGGAAATTGTCGAGATCAATTCATTAGAAAACATCCAACCCATTTTTAAAGAGAGCGATTCACCTATAAATTTATTTAAAAACCAACTCATCGTAAAAAAAATTCATTCCGGATCAGCACGGATAAAAACCGAAAACATCTTTCAGAATATTAGAAAAACCGTAACAATAAAAGAACTAGATAAAGAATATGCAATTATGATTTTAAAAACCCACTGTCACCCAACACAAATAAATGCAGTTCTGATAGACAATGAATTTTACGACACTTTCAGAGACACTTGTAGGGAATTCTTTTCAAATAATAACGGATTCAAATTAATCAGGACTTTTAAAAAACTAGACGATATAGAAGACGAACTCCAACTAACAAACATAATTGAGGAAGAACATCTAAGCAAAAATCACAGAGGCATTCAGGTAGTGTTCGAGGAACTAAAAACAAAAATTTATAACCCCAAACTTAAATTAAGGATAACCCAGTTTATTAACAATTGCGAAATATGCACATTGGAAAAGTATGACAGAAGACCACCTAGACTACCTTACAAACTAACGGAAACGCCCACAAAACCCAGGGAAATATTACACTTAGACGTTTTCTATACACTAGAGAAACAACTTTACTTAACTATAATCGACAAATTTTCAAAACACGCCACAGCATACAAAATTAATGGAAGATCATGGATAGAGTTTAAATCAAAATTAATGCAATATACCAGCACATTTGGAAGAATAGAAAAAATTGTTGTTGACAATGAGTTAGGATTTAAAGCTATTCCGATTCAAGAATATTTAAGGAAAGAGAACATTAATATACACTACACATCAAACAGTAACCATACATCCAACGCAGATATCGAACGACTTCACAATACATTGAACGAACACTTAAGATTACTACGACATGACGAGCAATCCAAAGACGAAACGACAGAGGAAAAAATATCACGTATCATTGGATTTTATAATAATACGATTCATAGCACCACACAAATCAAACCAATAGACTTTATAAATGGCAAAGTACATGAGGATAAATATCCCGAAATACATAATCTAATGTTAAAGAAGAAATATAACTATATTAATAAACTTAACAAAAATAGAACCGATATAGTGATAGAGGAAGGTACTAACTATATAAGAGAAATCCGAGGGGGTAAAAATCATAGGAGGTACAGAAAGATAGAATCTAAGAAAGTCGATGAAGATCATATTGAAAACACAAAAACAGGGCATAAATATTACAAATCACATATAAGACCTCAAAAGAAATACCAAGACAAGAATAACCCTAAAATTAAAGCAAAATCTAGATAATTACCATCCTCTTTCAGATGATTAACTGGATCATAATAATGGTTGTATTTACTACAGCAACCAAGGCCCAAACCCTCGACATACAAGACCTATCAACCAATAACGGATACATACCAATCAAGACAGGAGAAACCAAAACCATTGAACACTATACCAAGATATTACATATAATAAACACCACAGAATACGAACGAACATTAGAAATAATCAAAACTAATATTGGCATTTTAAAAACATCAAATACCGAATCAAAAAGGTTACTAGATACAGTAAACAAAAATTTTATGCTATTAAAGGCAAAAATAGAAAACCTCAACCCACATTTTCGAAAGAAACGGGCTCTCTTAAATATCCTAGGCAAAGGCTTAAAAATTATTGCTGGCACAATGGTTTCAGCAAAATGCAGCAATAAACAAAATTTTAGTATATAAGCCTAGTGAAAAATAAAGAAAGCAAGTTATAATTCCAAACCACACCAAACGTCTTTTTTTTAGCCAAAGTTTTTCCGCAAATAAAAGTTATATCTCCCATATAAGTCGATCTCCCGATTTAACTTCTTGAGCCCCTGGAAGCCTCAATTTTCCACCGATTGGACTGAAACTTTTCACATAGTGTTATGTTATGACTTCCAACAAATATGCCAAGTACGGTCTGAATCGGTCTATAACCTGATATAGCTCCCATATAAACCGATCTCCCGATTTGACTTCTCGAGCCCCTGGAAGCCTAAATTTTCTACCGATTTGGCAGAATTTTTGCAAATTGTGTTCTGTTGTCACTTCCAACAACTGCGCCAAGTACAGTCTGAATCGGTCTATAACCTGATATAGCTCCCCTATTTTAGCAGTATCCATGGTGGTGGGTTCCCAAGATTCGGCCCGGCCGAACTTAGCACGATTTTACTTGTTTCAACTTAACCTAGTTGTTGCAGTTGTTGTAGGCACAAAGTTGGCTAGTAAAGTCGTTCCGGTGCATAAACCCGTTCTGGCGCGCGGGATAACTATGAGCATCACACAGGCTGGAGCTTTGAGCTCCAATCTGTGTGCCATTCTTCGCCATCACGAGAAGCTAAGCTACCGGGCGCGTCCACAGGTTGCGTATAGTGAAATGCTTCATATGGAGTAGCTGCAACTGCAGTCGCAGACAATCAGCGGTATGAAGTGGAGAATCTCAGTGAGAGGGCGGGTGGCACCGGTTCTTGCTTCAATACTGAGTGCCTATGATGCTCGATACGACAAGGCGAGTTATTGGCGCCTTTAAAATAACCAATGGCCATTATGTTCCGGCGGCGATCGAAAGGAGCTTGCTCACCTACGGGAGCTTGACAAGGATCGGCACCATGCAAATGTGGCTCCAACAACAACAACAACCTTTGGTGGAGTGCAAAATAATAAATTTAATAAATGAATGTAGTACTCTAATGATTGCTGGCGATTGTAAAAAAAATTTGAAATGTGTAAGGGATAGTTAAAGAAAAAATAGAGAGCTGGTAGAGTGCACCAAAGATATGGGGAGGATGAGCAATGTGATAATTTATGTATGTGTGTTTGTTAAGCTAACGTCAGTTTCAAAATTTTGTAGAGACTTTTGCAGTGTCTGCAAAAATCCTATTTAAAAAAAAAAAAAATATCTTATCAACTAAATTGTATACTTAATTAAATAACTCCAAAAAAAGGAGTAGCACTTAATTTTAATGAATTATTTATTAAATTTTACAAAAAAAAAAAAAAAAACAAAAAACTTACAACATATTGAGTGAGTGCGTGAATTGTTATTGTGTTGTGCAAGGTATGGACAGACAGCCAGGACATTATGATGTATGCCATTGTTGGCATTATCATCATCACCCACTTTATGACTAACCGCAGCCATTTACTCTGCGCAAGCGTATACGCTTGAAATATTTTCCTGGCGGCGGGCATTGATATGTAACGTTTTTGACAAAATTATACGAGGCATACATATCCTCCACTCTCAATTTGTGCATGGAGATCATTCCCCTCAGGGTACATCTATGTTTGGATTTGCTGTAATTGAAGAGGGGATGATGGCGACGCTGCAGATGTGCCTTTTCAGCACACATGCCCGTCACATAGACATCTTCCAAATATATGAGCGATGTATTGAGCGCAGCCTCGTACAATCTGGGCACCACATCCATGGACATGAGATAACCGGAACCCGACAGATAGGGCGGATACTTGTCCTTTTGATACATGTAATAGGGCATATACCATTTGCTTTTCACATTTGAGAGGACGGATGCTTTGCAAAACTTATAGCCCACCATGTAATTCACGGTGGCATTCAAACGATTTGCAGCCGATAGGGTCTGATATGACTTGCTGTCATAGTAGTCCAGGGTATCGTTGTACAATGGCACTGTGCCACCCAGCAGGAAGTGCAATAGATTGGGCACATTGACAAAGGTGTCATCGTCGACCTTCATGAAAAATGCCGCCTGCTCATAGCAACGACGGCTTTGTATCCATTTGAGGGCCATCACTGACTTTATGGTTAGGTTATTGTAGGAATCCAAAAATTGTTCTTGTATTATGTCATCGTAGAGATCGGCTTCTTGCCGTAATCGTGTCAGCGTTTCATTGCCATATACTGCCCCAGTTCCCCATGTCGACGTAGACGTCGATCCCCCTGCTGCTGCATCTGCGGCATGAGCCGAATTGAGGTCTTCTTTTGATTGGCCCAGTAAAAATACCACACGTACTGGTATTGTGGTGGGAGGAATTATGGAGGTTTGCTGGAATTAAAAAACAAAACAAAAAAAAAAACATCTGAGCAAACAATCGTCTTGACAAATATAGAAAAATTCAAAGATACAAAGCAAACGCATTCAAATGAAGTGCGTCAGTATAGAATTATAAATGGCTTAACCGATTTTCTGGAAATAGTCACAACGATTGCACAATGGTCGTTTGCTAAAAAAAGGGGTGAGAGCTGAATCTTGGGGATTGGTGAACTGATTTAACCGAATTGTTCCTTTGTTTTTGTTGTTCTTGTTCTTGTAGCCACTTGGTAGCGATCCTCTTCAAGCTCAAATAGGTGAGCTTCTCGTTCCGGTCAATCAAACCGATTGGCGTGGAAAAATGACAATTGGTGCCGCCCGGTATCTCACTGAGACTCTTCACTCGATACCGCTAATTGTGTGCGACTGATATTGCAGCCACCTATATATGGAGCATTCTACTATCCGCAAACTGTGGAAGCAAGCTCTCAGCTGAGCTTCCCGTGATATCGATAAACATCACATAAATCGTAGTTCAGCGTTCCAAACCGTGATGTTCTCATAGTATTGCCGCGCCGGGAACCTTGTAGTAGCCAACGAGTAAAAAGGCATTAAGTTCGGCCGGGCCGAATCCAAATTCGGCACGGACATTGAGTGGTCTAATATACAATATGTCTCACTATTCAATTTTGTACAACAAAATATTGGTCTTTATGGCAGATATATCCAATTAAAAACCGATCTGAACCGATCAGAAAAACTCACTGTTTCAAATTTCAGCGAAATCGGGTAATAAATAAAGCTTTTATGGGCTTCAGTCCTCTTATCGGCACATCGGTCTATATGGCAGCTATATCTAAATATAGTCAGATCAGAATCATATTTAGGTCGGATGTTGAGAGGTCTTAACCTACTCACTGTTTCAAATTTTAGCGAAATCGGTTAGAAAATAAAGCTTTTATGGGCTTCAGATCCTTTATCGGGAGATCGGTCTAAATATGGACCGATCTAATCCATATTTAGGTCAGATGTCGGGAGGCATAAAATAACCCATTGTTTCAAATTTCAGCGAAATCGGGTAATGAATAAAGCTTTTATGGGCTTCAGACCTTCTATCGGCAGATCGGTCTCTATGACAGCTATATCTAAATATAGCCCGATCTGTACCATATTTGGGTCGTATGTTAGGAGGCTTAAAACTGCGGACTCTTCCAAATTTCAGCGAAATCAGATAAAAAATAAAGCTTTTATGGCCTTCAGACCTTCCCTCGGGAGATCGGTCTATATGGCAGCTATATCTAAATATAGTCCGATCTGAACCATATTTACGTCAGACGTCTGGAGGCTTAAAATAACCCTTTGTTTTAAATTTCAGCGAAATCGGGTAATAAATATAGCTTTTATGGCCTTCAGACCCTTTATCGGGAGATCGATCTATATGGCAGTTATATCTAAATATAGTCCGAAGTGAAGTCGGGAGGCTTAAAATAACCCACTGTTTTAAATTTCAGCGAATAAATAAAGCTTTTATGGGCTTCAGACCCTTCATCGGGAGATCGATCTATATGGCAGCTATATCTAAATATGGACCGATCTAATCCATATTCAGGTTAGATGTCGAAAGGCTTAAAATAGCCCACTGTTGCAAATTTCAGCGAAATCGGGTAATAAATAAAGCTTTTAAGGGCTTCAGACCCTTCATCGGGAGATCGATCTATATGGCAGCTATATCTAAATATGGACCGATCTAATCCATATTCAGGTTAGATGTCGGAAGGTTTAAAATAACCAACTGTTGCAAATTTCAGCGAAATCGGATAAAAAATAAAGTTTTTATGAGCTTCAGACCTTTTATCGGCAGATCGGTCTATATGGTAGCTATATCTAAATATAGTCCGAAGTGAACCATATTTCGGTGAGATGTCGGGAGGCTTAAAATAACCCACAATTTTAAATTCAGCGAAATCGGGTAATAAATATAGCTTTTATGGCCTTCAGACCCTTTATCGGGAGATCGATCTATATGGCAGCTATATCTAAACATGGACCGATCTAATCCATATTCAGGTCAGATGTCGGGAAGCCTTAATATACTCACTGATTCAAATTTCAGCAAAATCGGAAAATAAAGTTTTTATGGGCATTAGACCCTTTAACGTAAAATCGGTCTATATAGCACCTATATCCAAATATGGTCCGATTTGGCCCGTTCAAGAACTTAACCAGCGTGCATCAAAAAGACGTATCTGTGCCAAATTTCAGCCCAATATCTCAATTTTTGAAGGCTCTAGAGTGATTACAACAGACGGACGGACAGACACACGGACACCGTTAAATCGTCTTAGAATTTTCCGACGATCCGAAATATACATATACTTTGTAGGGTCGGAAATTGATATTTCGATGTGTTGCAAACGGAATGACTAAATGAATATACCCCCTATGGTGGTGGGTATAAAAACGCGATTTAATCCCAATTGGCGAACCTCAGTAGGAAAACATGAGGTTTAATTAAAGCATTTGACAGTAGAGTACGAACCTGCAAATGGAAATTTTCCCATGAACATTACATGAAAGGACAGGGGGCACACTTTTCACATATCAATGAGTATTCTCCGGTTTAAGTTTAAGCTCAATGATAAGGGACCTCCTCTTTAAATAGTACAGTGCCTCAAAAATGTCGCCAGCATTACTATGGAATAACAACCGTTGAAATTTGTCTCAGCTTCATAGGCAGGCATGTGAACCTCAGCGGCGCAAAGTCTGCGCTACGGAGCGCTACCTATGTCCCCAAAACCTATATACTCCCCACCCCCATGGTCTGAAAAATGCAAATTTGCCTACTATATATACTTCAAGGAACAACCGAAAGACTTTCCTCATATCAACGAATGCTTTCTGATTCGAATTTACGCTTACTGATGAAGGACGGTATGTATTCGCATATGTATTTTTCAAATGCGGCAACTCTGGAAGTTTTACACATCGTGCGGACACGTACGAAAAATGTAATCCCAATGTTGACACATGTATATAAAAAAGTACAATACAAATGAGAATAGCTGTGTTCTGTGCAAATTTGCACAAATATTTACTGGAAGTCGTTTGCGTACTTCAGTTGCCGCAGAAGAGAGCGAGAGAGAGGGCAAATTTTGACAGTTCGAAAATTGAGAACCTATGAATTTGTTGAGGAGAGAAGATGCTGCCATTGGATAAAGTGGGTATGGTTGGGCAGTGAGGCCACCGTAGCGCAGAGGTTAGCATGTCCGCCTATGACGCTGAACGCCTGGGTCCGAATGCTGGCGAGACCATCAGAAAATAATTTTCAGCGGTGATTTTTCCCTCCTCCTCCTCCTCCTGGCAACATTTGCGAGGTACTATGCAAAACTTTTCAGATAATGTGGTATTCGTCGAGGAAAGCGTTGTGCATAATTTTGGCAAGATTGGCCAAACAATGCGCTTGCAGTGACTCTTGGGATAAAAATCTGGCGATATACATATATGACAGCTATATCTAAATCTTGGCCGATTTCTATCAAATTCATCAGTAATATCGAGAGTTAAAAGAAAATCCTTTCCATTTTTATATTTAACAAATGACCACATTCTTGCAATATTTCTCAAAATCGGACGAACATATATTTGGGAGCTAAACCTAAATCTAAACCGTTTTCGAGCAAACTTCTCGGATACAGCCGTCGAGGAAAGAGTTTTGCAAAAATTTTGGCAAGATGGGTCAGTAAATGCGCTTGCTGTGACTCTAGAGTTAAAATAGGGCGATATACATATATGACAGCTATATCTAAATCTCAACTGATTTCTATGAAATTCTTTTATTATGTCGAAAGGCAAAGGAAAATCCTTCCTGCCATATTTCAAGAGAATCGATTAACAAATGGCCATTTGATAACAATATTATAGCAAATCGGACGAGAATATATATATGAGAGCTTTGTCTAAATCTGAACCGATTTCGATCAAACTTTAAAGACATTGTGGAAGTCGTCGAGGAAAGCGTTTTACAAAATTCTAGGAGGATTGGTCAATTAATGCACTTGCAGTAGCTCTAGGAGTGAAAATCGGGCGATATATATATTGGGTTGCCCAAAAAGTAATTGCGGATTTTTCATATAGTCGGCGTTAACAAATTTTTTCACAGCTTGTGACTCTGTAATTGCATTCTTTCTTCTGTCAGTTATCAGCTGTTACTTTTAGCTTGCTTTAGAAAAAAAGTGTAAAAAAAGTATATTTGACTAAAATTCATTCTAAGTTTTATTAAAAATGCATTTACTTTCTTTTAAAAAATCCGCAATTACTTTTTGGGCAACCCAATATATATATATATATATATGAGAGCTATATCCCAATCTGAACCGATTTCTATGATATTCACCCGTAATGTCGAGAATCATAAGAAAATCCTTCCTGCCGAATTTCGAGAAAATCGGTTAACAAATGACCATTTTATGTCAGTATTATTGCAAATCGGACGAACATATATATAGGAGCTATATCGAAATCTGAACCGATTTCTATGATATTCACCCGTAATGTCGAGAGTCATTACAAAAACCTTTCTGTCGAATTTCGAGGGAATCGGTTAACAAATGACCATTTTATTGCAGTATTACTGCAAATCGGACGAACATATATATGGGAGCTATATCCCAATCTGAACCGATTTCTATGATATTCACCCGTAATGTGGAGAAAATCCTTCCTGTCGAATTTCGAGGGAATCGGTTAACAAATGACCATTTTATTGCAGTATTACTGCAAATCGGACGAACATATATATGGGAGCTATATCCCAATCTGAACCGATTTCTCAGATATTCACCCGTAATGTCGAGAGTCATAAGAAAATCCTTCCTACCGAATTTCGAGAAAATCGGTTAACAAATGACCATTTTATTGCAGTAGTACTGCAAATCGAACGAACATATATATGTGAGCTATATCCAAATCTCAATCGATTTTTTCCATTTTCAATAGGCTTCGTCTCTAGGCCGAAAAACATGCCCATACCAATTTTGAATACGGTCGGATAAAAATTGCGAACTGTAGTTTGTACACAAATTAACATGGACAGACGGACAGACAGACAGATAGACCGATGAACATAGCTAAATCGAATCATGAACATAGCTAAATGATTCTGAGTCGATCTGGGTACTTATCAATGGGTCTATTTCTATTCCTTTAGAGTGTTACAAACTAATTCACTAAGTTATAATAACCTGTACCACAGTAGTGGTGTAGGGTATAAAAACCAACCAAAACAAAAATCAGCTGTTGTTCTGCAAATTTTCAAGCACTTTTGCTTGCAAATTTTTTAAAGACAGTAAAATTTGTTTACTCTCCTGCCGATTTTTACTGGAAAAGACGCGAACAGACCTTAAACAATATGCCGATTAGAACGCTATCTATTCGTATGTATTGGGTTGCCCAAAAAGTAATTGCGGATTTTTTAAAAGAAAGTAAATGCATTTTTAATAAAACTTTGAATGAACTTTAATCAAATATACTTTTTTTTACACTTTTTTTCTAAAGCAAGCTAAAAGTAACAGCTGATAACTGACAGAAGAAAGAATGCAATTACAGAGTCACAAGCTGTGAAAAAATTTGTCAACGCCGACTATATGAAAAATCCGCAATTACTTTTTGGGCAACCCAATACACAAGGAAAGTCTTGTAGATACGAAAAGTGACAGCACATATGTAAACCACATGTCGTGTAATAGCTCCATCGGCAACAATGTTCATGAGAAAAACCAAAGCAGGCGGAAAAAACTAAATTCGGCGGTGTAAAAATTTCACATTGTGTAAAAATTTCATGAAAAACGGTTTAGCCGGTTTTGTACTATGCCAAACATACAATAAACGAAACGCATCACTTTGGCTTTTATTCATAAGAAGTTTTTTTTTAAATAATAAAAAATGTACTCACATTGCCTTTCATTTTCAGATATTCCTCATAGAATTTCAGTCGTTGCTTTTTCGGCTGCAGATATTTGTCACTCAAGTGCGCATGCATTTTTTCAAACATTTGGTAGTTGAATTCTGTAGTATTCCCCCATGTCTCCCGTATTGTTTGTCTGTAATTAAGCAATAAATAAATATAAAAATATTTAAACGGAAAAAAATCGCACACACGTTTCTACTGATAATATTTAAAACGTCATAAAAAGATAACAAAAAAAAAAACGAACATTGAACTTTTATTGGCAATTTTGGCAGAATTATGGATTCATAATTTCTAATTAAAACATTCCCAAATAGTAAAACTTTAACCTACAAAAAAAAAAACATCCATCCAAACAGAAACAAGTAAAAAGGCGTTAAGCTCGGCCGGGCCTCGGGCGTATATGTAAACCACCTTTCGTCAAAATCCGGTGAAAAACGCATACCTTATGCCCCACAGCAGCTATGTCGAAAAATGTTCCGATTTGGACCAAATACTAAGCCATTGTTCAATTGGGTATAACAAAATATTGACTGTTTTAGTAGCTACTAGCTGACCCGGGCCCGCTCCGCTGCGCCTTCTTTTACTTTATATGGAACAAAAGTTTCCTTGGAATATTTATTTTCGACAATTAAAGATCTTTCAGTGAAATACCATGCTAACTTGACTAACAGTTTAACAATATAAGAGCCTTTATCTGAATCCCATATGATTTTTATTGGTCTACGAATTTAAGTTTGGATGTAAGGTATACTGCATTCTTAAAATACTTCATTTCAGTCCGATATTCTCATGATGTCTGATTTAATGGTATTTTCGGGGGAGAGGTGGCCCTGAAAAAATATCAGCATCGTGCTCTTCTCTCACATACCATTTATTTAAACCCCATATTGCCATTGGCTTAAGAGGAGTTTACAGGATGAGGCGTCCCCCAAACACTTGGCCCCAAAATAGGTTATCAAATTCGTTTTCTAATCTCAAATACCTTTCATTTGAGCCACATATTGGCATGGGTGTTTTGGGAAAGGGGTGGTGCCCAAAATACATGTTCCTCAATTTGGATATGAAATTCGTATTCTACTACCAAATACCTTTATTTGAGCCCCATATTGCGATGGTCACTAAAAAATTGCTGTTTGTGGGGTATTTTGGGAAAGCGGTAGACCCCCAGAAAAATGGTCCCGAAAATGGGTATCAATTCTTGCTCTACCCCCCAATAGCTTTCATTTAAGCTCCACGTTGACATGGTCGGTAAATATGCCCGATTTAGGGGTGTTTTGGGGATTGGGGTCCCCCAAACACTAAGCCCGAAAAATATATCGGCAACGTGCTCTATTCTCATATATCTATATATCATTTATTTGAACCCCATATTGCCATTGCCCTCAAAATTAGATATCAAATTCGTTTTTTAATCTCATTTCAACTCCTTATTGCAAAAGTCAGCAAATATGTCCGGTTTGGGGTATTGGCCCTAAAAACTATGAATATTTAGTTCCCCTCTCTTTAAGACCCAAATTGTCTTGGTGAGCAAATACGTCCTATTTGGAGGTTGTTATGGTGGTGGGACGTCCGCTAGACAGTTGACCCCTAATGTTGATATCAGATACGTGGTCTACTCCCACATACCTTTAATTTGAGCCCCATATTTCCATAGTCGGCAAACATGACCAGCTTGGGGGGTGTTTTGGGGTATGGGTGGCCACTCAGTTAGTTGGCCTTGAAAATATATATCGGATTCGTGTTCCACTTTAAAAGCCCTCTTATTTGAGCCTCATATTGCAACAGTCAGAAAATACTTACTTTTTGGATGGTGTTGTGGGGGTGGTGGTGGTGGCCCCATAGACACTTTTCCCGAATATTGATATCAAATTCGTGCTTTACTCCCAAAGACCTTTCATTTGAGCCCCATATTACTATGGTCCTAAATTTGTCCCCTTTGGGGGATGTTTTAGGTGAGAGGCGGCCCCCAAAACACTTGGTCCCATATTTGAATATCATATTCGTATTTTACATTCAAATATCTTTTATTAAAGCCCCATATTCCCATAGTCAGTAAATAAGTCCTGCTTGGGGAGTGTTTTGGGAAAGAGGTGAAGCCCCAGAAACGTGGTCCCACATTTGGATATCAGATTCGTATTCTACTCCCAAATACCTTTCATTTGAGTCCCATATTGCCATGGTCGGTAAATATGTCCGATTTAGGGGTGTTTTGGGGTTTGGGTGGGGTCCTTCTAGCACTTGGTCCGATAATTGGATATCAGATACGTTTTCTTATCCTAAATACCTTTCATTTGAGTCCCATATTGTCGTGATTGGTCTAAATATATGATTGGTAGGTTTTAGGGTGGGGCAGCCCTCCTAGGTACCCCATCCGAAATTTGGATAAAAAATTTTTATTTTTAGGGTACTATAAGAGAGCACAGAAAATTTCGCTTAAATCGCACCACTCATCTCCGATATCTGGCGTTTCTAAAAATAAGGGGAAGGGGGAGGGTCCGCCCCCCCCCTTCAGATATCAAAAAATTTTTACCACGGTGTCATTATGCACCATCCGTGAACATTTTAAGAAAATCGGTTCAGCCGTTTCTGAGTCTATAAGGAACACACAAACAAGCAAACAAACCTACAAACAAACACAAATTAATTTTTATATATAAGATATCTAAAAATAAACCGATCTGAACCATATACAACACAGATGTCAAAAAGCCTAATAAAAGTCATTGTGGCAAATTTCAGTGAAATCGGATTATAAATGCGCCTTTTATGGGGCCAAGACTTTATGTAGAGATATCGGTCTATATGGCAGCTATATCCAAATCTGGACCGATTTGGGCCAACTTGCAGAAAAATGTCGAAGAGCCTAACACAACTCACTGTCCCAAATTACGGCGACATCGGACAATAAATGCGCCTTTTATGGGCCCAAAACCTTAAATCGAGAGATCGGTCTTTATGGCAGCTATATGCAAATCTTGATCGATCTAGGCCAAATTGCAGAAATATGTCGAAGATCCTAACACAACTCACTATTCGAAATTTCGGCGCCAACGGACAATAAATGCGCCTTTTATGGGCCCAAAACCTTAACTCGAGAGATCGGTCTATAAGGCAGCTATATTCAAATCTGGACCGATCTGAGCCAAATTGAAGAAGAATGTTGAAGAGCCTAACACAACTCACTGCCCTAAATTTCGGCGAATGCGGACAATAAATGCGCCTTTTATGGGCCAAAGACTTTAAATCAGCGGATCAGTCTATATGATATGATATCCGATCTGGGCCGTTTTGCAGAAAGATGTCGAGGGGCCTAACACAACTCACTGTCCGAAATTTTAGCAAAATCGGATAATAAATTTGGCTCTTATGGACCTAAGACCCGAAATCGGCGGATCGATCTATATGGGGACTATATCAAGATAAAGTCCGGTTATATTGGACATCTTCAAACTTAACCTGCTTATGGACAAAAAAATATTGGTCTTTTTGGCAGCTACATCCAAATATAAACCGATCTGAATCATAAAGGACACGGATGTCGAAAAGCCTAATATGAGTCACTGCGTCAAATTTCAACGAAATCGGATAATAAATGCGCTTTTTATAGCGCCAAGACTTTAAATCGAGAGATTTGGCCCAGATCGCTCCAAATATGGATATATCTGCCATAAAGACCGATCCTCCGATTTAGGGTCTTAGGCCCATAAAAGCCACATTTATTATTCGATTTTGCTGATATTTAGGACAGTGAGTTGTTTTGAGCCCCTCGACATAATTCGTCAATTTGGCCCAGATCGGTCCTGATTTGGATATAGCTGCCATATATACCGATCCTCCGATTTAGGGTCTTGGGCCCATAGAAGCCACATTTATTATCCGATTTTACTGAAATTTGGGACAGTGAGTTGCCATAGGCCCTTCGACATTTTTCTTCAATTTGGCCCTGATCGGTTCAGATATTGGATATAGCTGCCATATATTTAAGTTTTTGGGGCCCATAAAAATCGCATTTATTGTCCGATGTCGCCGAAATTTAGGAGTGAGTTGTGTTGGGCCCTTCGATGTTTGTCTTCAATTTGGCTCAGATCGGTCCAGATTTGGATATAGCTGCCATATAGACCGATCTCTCGGTTTAAGGTCTTGGGACCATAAAAGGCGCATTTATTTTCCGATTTTGCCGAAATTTGGGGCAGTGAGTTGTGTTAGGCTATTCGACATTTTTCTAAAACTTGCCCAGCTCGGTCCATTTTTCACTGGATTTGGACGAAAGGTGGTTCACATATATATCCGAAGTGGTGGGTGTCCAAAGTTCGGCCCGAGCGAACTTAACGCCTTTTTACTTGTTACTATTTCATTTCATTATACAATAAAACAAAAGGACGGGAGCGAATACCCCTACTATTCAATTGTCAAGGTTATAAATAAATACAACTTATCATTATGTCAATGGCACCCTTATCATTGGTTTTTCGTGATCAAAATTCATTTTTTGCAAAACTGCAAAAACACGTTTCTACAACACTTTAAAATGTGTTATATCAAAACTTATTTGTAATGTAATCGGGTATGCAGGCAAAATGTTATGATAAGAATTCTCTTTAAATGTTCCACGTTATAATGAGTAGTGCCGATATAATAACATAAAGGGGTTTTCAACAAGAGATGCTATTTTGAATCACCTAGTATTTAGTTATTCTTGGACATTTGACAAGTAGAAACTAAGTTAAAGCGTGCTAAGTTCGGCCGGGCCGCATCTTGGGAACCCACCACCATGGATTCTGCTACAAAATTATATAAATAAAATCTAATTGAAGGGCATAACTTTAAATTTTGCCCATGAACATTTCACTAAGGAACAGGGGCAAACTTCTCACATATCAATGAGTGCAGTCCGATTCAAGTTTAAGCTCAATGATAAGGGGCCTCCTTTTTATAGCCGAGTCAGAACGGCGTGCCGCAGTGCGACACCTCTTTGGAGAGAAGTTTTACATGGCATAGTACCTTACAAATATTGCCAGCATAAGGAGGGGAAAACCACCATTGAAAATTTTTTTCTGATGGTCTCGCCAGGATTCGAACCCAGGCCTTCAGCGTCATAGGTGGACATGCTTACCTCTGAGCTACGGTGGCCTCCTTACATAACAGAACACCACAAGCAAAATTTCTGCAAACTCGGACAAAAATGGCGGCTTGTGTGGGCTCAAGAAGTCTATTCGGGAGATCGGTTTATATGGGAGCTATATCAGGTTATGGACCGATTTGTAACGTACTTGGCTTAGTTGTTGGATGTCATAACGGAACACCACATGCAAAATTTCAGCCAAATCGGACAAAAAGTGACATTATAACGACTCAAGAAGTCAAATCGGGAGTTCGGTATATATGGGAGCTATATCAGGTTATAGAATGATTCGGATCGTACTTGACACAGTTGTTAAAAGTCATAACACTACATGCAAAATTTCAGCCAAATCGGCCAAAAATTGAGGTTATAACGACTCAAGAAGTCAAATCGGGAGACTGGTTTATAAGGGAGCTATATCAGGTTATGGACCGAATTGGACCGTACTTGACACAGTTGGTGAAAGCCATAACGGAACACCACATGCAAAATTTCAGCCAAATCGGATAAAAATTGAGGTTATAACGACTCAAGAAGTCTAATCGAGAGATCGGTTTATATGGGAGCTATATCAGGTTATAGACTGATTTGGACCTTGCTTGGCATAGTTGTTAAAAGTCATAACGGAACACCACATGCAAAATTTCAGCTAAATCGGATAACAATTGAGGTTATAACGACTCAAGAAGTCTAATCGGGAGATTGGTTTATATGGAAGCTATATCAGGTTATGGACCGATTTGTACCGCACTTGGCACAGTTGTTGGAAGTCATAACGGAACACCACATGCAAAATTTCAGCCAAATCGGATAAAAATTGCGGGCTGAAGAAGTCTAATCGGGAGATCGGTTTATATGGGAGCTATATCAGGTTATAGAACGATTCAGACGGTACTTGACACAGTTGTTGAAAGTCATAACAGAGCACTACTTGCAAAATTCCAGACAAATCGGGCAAAAATTGAGGTTATAAAGACTCAAGAAGTCTAATCAGGAGACTGGTTTGTATGGGAGCTATATCAGGTTATAGAACGATTCGGACCGTACTTGACACAGATGTTGAATGTCATAACAGAGCACTACATAAAAAATTTCAGCTAAATCGGGGAAAATTGCGGCTTGTAAGGGCTCGAGATGTCAAATAGGGAGATTCATTTATATGGGAGCTATATCAGGTTATAGAACTACATAGAACTATAGCACACATGCAAAATTTCAGCCAAATCGGAAAATTTAATCGGCAGTTCGGTTTATATGGGAGCTATATCCAAATCTGAACCGATATAGCAAACCAATTTGGAGCCCTTAGTATTAAAGAAACCAAGATATTGGCCATTTTTGGCAAATGTTGGTCATTTATAAAGGGTGATTTTTTTGAGGTTAGGATTTTCATGCATTAGTATTAGACAGATCACGTGGGATTTCAGACATGGTGTCAAAGAGAAAGATGCTCAGTATGCTTTGACATTTCATCATGTATAGACTTACTAACGAGCAACGCTTGCAAATCATTTTCAGTGAATGGGCCCTAGAAAAGTTGGCAGAAAATCCGCTTTTTTATCGACAAATTTTGTTCAGCGATGAGGCTCATTTCTGGTTGAATGGCTACGTAAATAAGCAAAATTGCCGCATTTGGAGTGAAGAGCAACCAGAAGCCGTTCAAGAACTGCCCATGCATCCCGAAAAATGCACTGTTTGGTGTGGTTTGTACGCTGGTGGAATCATTGGACCGTATTTTTTCAAAGATGCTGTTGGACGCAACGTTACGGTGAATGAACACATTTCGAACCGAACACTGATTTTGGTAATAAAATTCAATGATTTGCAAGCGTTGCTCGTTAGTAAGTCTATTCATGATGAAATGTCAAAGTATACTGAGCATCTTTCTCTTTGACACCATGTCTGAAATCCCACGTGATCTGTCAAATACTAATGCATGAAAATCCTAACCTCAAAAAAAATCACCCTTTATATATGATGCACCATTTTGCAGAGATAATTGCCCACTGTGGCCAACTGGGAAGTAGTACGGTCCGAATCGCTGAAACCGTTTACCAAAATTTGCCAAAAATGGCCAATATCTTGGTTTCTTTAATACTTAGGGCTCCAAATTGAATAGATTCGGAAAGAGCATGGTCCTTATTATATTTACTGTAAACGGTTTCAGCCCACTATTTCCCAGTTGGCCATTATATCTGCAAAATGGGGCATAATACATATAAATGACAAAAATTTGCCAAAAATGGCCAATATCTTGTTATCTTTAATACTTAGGGTTCCAAATTGAATAGATTCGGAAAGTGCGTGGTCCATATTATATTTCCTGTAAACGGTTTCAGCCCACTATTTCGCAGTTGACAACAGTGTGACTATTTTTGCTTTTGAGTGATGAATTTAATTCGACATCCATATTTCTTTTACGACTTGTATTTTATTTTGATTTTATAATATTGGGTTGCCCAAAAAGTAATTGCGGATTTTTTAAAAGAAAGTGCATTTTTAATAAAAAAAAAGAATGAACTTTAATCAAATATACTTTTTTTACACTTTTTTTCTAAAGCAAGCTAAAAGTAACAGCTGATAACTGACAGAAGAAAGAATGCAATTACATAGTCCCAAGCTGTGAAAAAATTTGTCAACGCCGACTATATGAAAATTCCGCAATTACTTTTTGGGCAACCAAATAATTTAATTTTTCGTCATATTTATGTTTGAATTTCTTTGTTTTATATTAGAATTTTTTTCCATATTTGCATTTGGTTGTTATTACTTTTGTATTAGGTTTCTGTATTATAATTTAAAATTTCACATATAGGTGGCGCTCTATCGTGAATTTTTATATTATAATATATTTTCACATACATGGCTTTGGGCCCATAAAAGACGCATTTATTGTCCGATGTCGCCGAAATTTGGTACAGTGAGTTAAGTTAAGCCCCTCGAAATACTTCTGCAATGTGGCACAGATCGGTTCAGATTTAGATATAGCTATAGATATCCCAATATAGGGTCTTGCGCCCATAAAAGGGGCATTTATTGTCCGATGTTGCCAAAATTTGGGACAGTGAGTTGTGTTAGGCCCTTCAACATCCTTCTTCAATTTGGCCCAGATCGGTTCAGATTTGCATATAGCTGCCATATAGACCGATCTCTCGATTTAAGGTTTTGGGGTCATAAAAGGCGCATTGATCGTCCGATTTTGCCAGAATTTGGGACAGTGTTTTGTGTTAGGCCCTTCGACATCTCTCTTCAATTTGGCTCAGATCGGTCCAGATTTGAATATAGCTGCCATATAGACAAATCGCTTGATTTAAGGTTTTGGGCCCATAAAAGGCGCATTTATTGTCCGATTTTGCCAAAATTTGGGACAGTGAGTTAAGTTAAGCCCCTCGAAATACATCTGCAATGTGGCACAGATTGGTTCGGATTTGGATATAGTTGCCATATAGACCGATCTCCCGATATAAGGTCTTGCGCCCATAAAAGGGGCATTTATAGTCCGATTTTGCCAAACTTTGGGACAGTGAGTTGTGTTAGGCCCTTCAACATCCTTCTCCAATTTGGCTTAGATCGGTTCAGATTTGGATATAGCTGCCATATAGACCGATCTCTCGATTTAAGGCTTTGAGCCCATAAAAGGCGCATTTATTGTCCGATTTTGCCAAAATTTGGGACAGCGATTTGTGTTAGGCTCTTCGACATGCTTCTTCAATTTGGCTCAGATCGGTCCAGATTTGGATATAGCTGCCATATAGACCGATATCTCGATTTAAAGTCTTGGCCCCATAAAATGTGCATATATAATCCGATTTCACTGAAATTTGACACAATGACTTATGTCGAACTTAACGCCTTTTTAACTTGTTTTTAATTTCAAGATAAAATATAGAAATAATTTCATTGAAATTTTGTGCTTGTCTTTCATTAAAAAGGTAAAAGCTACTACAACCCGGATGACGAAATAAGTACGCCCTCTATCTATCCTATGGTAGAAAGTTCGAAAACCCTCAATCAAATTTCTATAACAGAAAGTAGTGTATGCTTATCAACACTTATAACAGTTGATGAGTCCTAAAAGAAAGGTAACACCTTCAAATAGATAAGAGAATTCGAAAAAATTATGACTTTAATTAAACGAACCACTTATTGAACATATTAAGTGCTCGATCGAGAAATAAAAACACGTTGTCGGCATTGGAAAACGGTCAGTCAGTAGAGCTTCTAAAGGGTTTTATTTACAATAAATGGATTGGTTTTGGTAGGCCTCGAAACGGTTCGGCAAATAACACTGTTGAAAAATTGAACATGTCCACATTCTACTACAGCTTAATATTCTATATTTGACTTATGCGGTCTATTAAAAAGGTAGTGTTTTGTAGACTTTTGCCTAATATACCTCAATAATGTCTATTAATGCGATAAGATATGTAGCACATGTGTTTTTGGGGCCATAATCAATTATAACCGAATGCTAATCTTTCATCGAGTAAATGGTTAGAATGTTAATTAGTCATGTACCTGCCAGTTTGGGCATACCAACCCTAAACCTATACCATGTGACGTTTATTACTTTAAGATATAGCATTGAACACTGCTCTTGGTATACCGATAGGAAAACCATCAAATTAATATGAGAAAGTGGCAGGTTAAATGGTTTTATACTTCAGTTTTGTTCTTCGAATCTTTTTTAAGTGCACACTTTACCTAGTTAGAACGATAACGGATCATTAGACATGCAAACGTCCTATGCCTCAATTTCTATGAAATTATTTTTAATTGTTTAGTCAATAGTAGAAGTCATTTCAAAGGGTCACTCTCTTAAGATATCAAGACTGAGTAAATGTGTGCAACGCTTCCCTATGAAATCGAGAGCTGACAAATCTATTGGGTTGCCCAAAAAGTAATTGCGGATTTTTTAAAAGAAAGTAAATGCATTTTTAATAATACTTAGAATGAACTTTAATCAAATATACTTTTTTTACACTTTTTTTCTAAAGCAAGCTAAAAGTAACAGCTGATAACTGACAGAAGAAAGAATGCAATTACAGAGTCACAAGCTGTGAAAAAATTTGTCAACGCCGACTATATGAAAAATCCGCAATTACTTTTTGGGCAACCCAATATCTTTTTTTTTTTTGAGTTTCAAGTTTTTTGCCTAATGAACTTCCTCCTAGTTCATTAAATTTCACAATTTTTGTTATTTTCTCTGTCGCGACGAGCTCATTGATCGGAGAATTTCTTTGCAAAAAGGAAAAGGAAAGCCAAAGATCGCAACACACATCAACTAAAGGGTGATTTTTTTGAGGTTAGGATTTTCATGCATTAGTATTTGACAGATCACGTGGGATTTCAGACATGGTGTCAAAGAGAAAGATGCTCAGTATGCTTTGACATTTCATCATGAATAGACTTACTAACGAGCAACGCTTGCAAATCATTGAATTTTATTACCAAAATCAGTGTTCGGTTCGAAATGTGTTCAAATTTTGACAAATTTTGTTCAGCGATGAGGCTCATTTCTGGTTGAATGGCTACGTAAATAAGCAAAATTGCCGCATTTGGAGTGAAGAGCAACCAGAAGCCGTTCAAGAACTGTCCATGCATCCCGAAAAATGCACTGTTTGTGTGGTTTGTACGCTGGTGGAATCATTGGACCGTATTTTTTCAAAGATGCTGTTGGACGCAACGTTACGGTGAATGAACACATTTCGAACCGAACACTGATTTTGGTAATAAAATTCAATGATTTGCAAGCGTTGCTCGTTAGTAAGTCTATTCATGATGTTGTTGTTGTTGTTGTAGCAGTTTATTGTGTACTATCTTTCGTCTGCTTGATTCTGTTGAGTGTCAAGACCCAGGAACTCCGCGACTAAGATGGGGTGCGTCCACAGGGATCTGGGTCTGAGTCGAGTGGGTCTGGCCGGGCAGTTAAACAGGTGACGTGTATCGTGCGGTCCCTGGTTACAGTCGGGACATACATCTTGCACGTCGGCATCAATCCTAGCTCTGTGGGAATTGAGGCGGCTGCATCTGCCGGAACGTAATTGAGCCAGAATCACTCTGGTTTGCCGGGGGAGGTCGATTTCTTCGGGTGCAATGGGTGGCGGTCGTACTCCAAGGACTACATTCACCCGGTAGCCAGTTAACGCGTCTGCTACCGTGTCTGCATGAATGTTGTTCAGACCCGCTTGATATGCCGCTTGATCTAGAGGTTCTCCCTTATAGCGCTGGACCTCACGCTCTAGATCATGTAGATCTACCTTAAGGCTTCTGGGCGGTGGGTATCTATCCACAAGATGATGATTTGGATGATTTCTGCGATAACAGCCCAAAAGGTATTGCTTAGACAGCATGTAGTTATGTCTTCGCACTGGTAGGATCTTTGTCTCCTGGTGGAGGTGGTCCACATGAGAACTAAGGAGGCAGCCCGTCGCAGTTCGGAGGGCGGCATTCTGACAGATCTGAATATTATTCCACTGCGTGTCACAAAGCTGACGTGACCACACTGGCGCTGCATAACTTACCACAGACCGGCCAATTGCTTTGTACGTGGTCAACAAGGTTTCTTTGTCTGCACCCCAAGTGCTGCCAGCGAGTGACTTGAGGACCTTGTTTCTACTTTTGACTTTATTGCAGATTGCTGTGGCATGTGGGGAGAAAGTGTAGGAGCTGTCAAATGTGACGCCAAGTATTTTGGGACACTTGATGGTCGGAATCAATTCTCCATCGACCATCACAGTCAGCTCAGAATTCACCTCACGCGTATTTGTAGTGAACAGTGTGGCTGAAGATTTGGTGGCGGATATCTTCAGATTTCTTGCAGCGAAATATGAGGCAAGCTCGTTGAGGTAGACGTTCAACCTGTCGCAGATGTCATCAATGGGTGGGGGGCCTGATGCCAGGATCGTACAGTCGTCCGCATATGATACGATCTCTATGCCGTCTGGAGGAGGTGGGATGGAGGAAAGGTAAAGGTTAAACAGAGCCGGAGATATCACCCCGCCTTGGGGAACTCCCTGTTTCACTCTACGGTGTTTTGACTTCTTATCCCTAAATTCCACAAATGACTGGCGGCCACACAGATAATTCGCGACCCAACGTTTAAGGCCTTTACTATGGGACAAATTTCGGCTTTGGTTAGAAGACTTTTCAACCATATTAGATGTGACGGCTTCAAGGGCCGCACGTATGTTGCATTTGTATCGTATTTATTGCGAAAACGCTTTTATGATACAAATACCATATTAAAAACGCTCGACAGTCTTGTGTGTTAGCTGTACTATTCCCAATGCATGTGTTTTCGTGTAATGACAGATTTTTTGTCTGTAACAATTACACTGCTCATATGGTATGTACATGATTCTGTGCATCTGTTGGAAGTTGTTTTGATGGCTTCGAATTAGAGCTGGCAAAATATCGATAGTACTATCGATATTTAATTTTTTGGCTAAAGATCGATTATTTTTTTTATCGATATTTTGACAAATTTCCGCCATTTGCAAAATTAAAAATTAAAAATTAAAAAAAGAAGTAAAAGAGTCCTAGGTTCGGCCGGGGAGAATCTGTAAACCCACCTCCATGGATCGCATTTGTCGAGTTCTATGCGCGGTATCTCTTTTTAGGCAAACAAAGAATATTGAATAAGAACTGGTATGCTTTTGGAGCTATATCAAGTTATAATCCGATTCTGACCATAAATTAATGATGAATATTGTAGAAGTCATTGTGTAATATTTCAGTTCATTCGGATAAGAATTGCACCTTGTAGGGGCTCAAGAAGTAAAATCGAGGGATCGATTTATATGGGAGCTGTATCGGGTTATAGACCGATTCAGACCATATTAGACACGTATGTTAAAGGTCATGAGAGAAGCCGTTGTACAAAATTTCTGCCAAATCGGAAAATAATTACGCCCTCTGGAGGCTCAAGATGTTAAGATCCCAGATGGGTTTATATTATGTTATTTATCGAATTGCGCCATACTTAGCACAGTTATTGGAAGTCATAACAAAACACCTCAAGCAAAATGTCAGCCAAATCGGACGAGAATTGCGCCCTCTAGCGGCTCAAGAAGTCAAGATCCAAGATCGATTTATATGACAGCTATACCAGATTATAAACCGATTTGAATCATACTTAACACAGTTATTGAAAGTGATACCAAAACATCTCCACCATAGGATGGGCGTGTACAAATTTCGTCAATCTGTTTGTAACTCCTCGAAATATTCGTCTAAGAACACATATATATACTCTTGATCGTCATGACATTTAAGTCGATCTAGCCATGTCAGTTCGTCTGTCCGTCCGTCTGTCTGTTGAAAGCACGCTAACTTTCGAAGGGCGCCCAGGTAGCCGAGTTGGTAGCGTGCTTGGATTACCAGTGCAAGGGTCGTGGGTTCGATTCCCGCCAGAAACCTTGGTCTGTCGCTACTGTGATATCACAATGGCCTTTAAATTGTCTAAGTGAGTCTGCAAAGGACTGTCACTCTTATCTGACCTAACTTTCGAAGGGGCAAAGCTAGCCGCTTGAAATTTTGCACAAATACTTCTTATTGGTGTAGGGCGGTTGGGATTGTAAATGGGCTATATCGGTCCATGTTTTGATATAGCTGCCATGTAAACCGATCTTGGGTCTTGACTTCTTGAGCCTCTCGAGGGCGCAATTCTTATCCGGTTGGAATGAAATTTTGTACGGCTTGTTTTGTTATGATATTCAACAACTGTGTCAAGTATGGTTCACATCGGTCCATGTTTTGATATAGCTGCCATATAAACCGATCTTGGGTCCTGACTTCTTGAGCATCTAGAGGGCGTAATTACTATCCGATTCGGCTGAAATTTTGCAAGACGTATTTCGTTATGACTTCCAACATCTGTCCTAAGTATGGTTTAAATCGGTCCATAACCTGATATAGCTGCCATATAAACCGATCTTGAACCTTGAGTTCTTGAGCCTCTAGAGGGCGCAATTCTTGCCCGATTTGACTGAAATTTTGCACGTGGTTTTTTGGTATCACTTTCAACAACTGCGCCAAGTGTGGTTCAAATCGGTCCATGTTTTGATATAGCTGCCATATAAACCGATCTTGGGTCTTGACTTCTTGAGCCTCTAGAGGGCGCAATTCTCGTCCGATTTGAATGAAATATTGCACGTGCTGTCATTTCCATCAACCGTGCTAAGTATGGTTTAAATCGGTCCATGTTTTGATATAGCTGCCATATAAACCGATCTTGTCTCTTGACTTCTTAAGCCTCTAGAGGGCGCAATTCCCATCCGATTTTACTGAAATATTCTAGGTGGTGTTTTAGTGTAACTTCTAATAACTGTGCTAAGTATGGTTTAAATCGGCCCATGTTTTGATATAGCTGTCATATAAACCGATCTTGGATCTTGACTTCTTGAGCCTCTAGAGGGCGCAATTCTCATCCGATTTGACTGAAATATTGCAGGTGGTGTTTTAGTGTCACTTCTTATAACTGTGCTAAGTATGGTTTAAATCGGCCCATGTTTTGATTTAGCTGCCATATAAACCGATCTTGTCTCTTGACTTCTTGAGCCTCTAGAGGGCGCAATTCTCATCCGATTTGGCTGAAATTTTACATGAGGTGTTTTGTTATGACTTCCAATTACTGTGTTAAGTATGCCGCAAATCGGTACATAACCTGATATAGCTGCCATATAAATTGATCTAGGATCTTGACTTCTTGAGCCTCTAGAGGGCGCAATTCTCATCCAATTTGGCAGAAACTTTATACAACGGCTTCTCTCCGGAGCTATATCAAGTTATAGTCCACAACGGACTATAACTTGATATAGCTCCAATAGCATAACAGTTCTTATTCAATATTCTTTGTTTGCCTAAAAAGAGATACCGCACATAGAACTTGACAAATGCGATCCATGGTGGAGGGTGTATAAGATTCGGCCCGGCCGAACTTAGGACGCTCTTACTTGTTTCTGGTTACCAATGTCATATACTTTGTTATGGCGATAGTCATTTTGATGGTCAAACAAAGTGGACTCCTTTTTCCACTTTGTAACGTAAACAAAAACTGCAAATTGCACATATCATACACACCAATTATGGTTAAATGTCATTTAACACCAACTATCATTTTACTTGAGCTTTAATTTATGTCATATTCTTAAAGCAATGGATGATTTGTTTTTTTGCAGCAACGAATATGGCCTCAATTAAAATATAAACACTTCCGTCAGATAACTTTATGGGCACTGATGTATGAATGATGTTTGCGAAAAAGTTTTTCATTGTTTACATTTTCAAATATTTGTATGGCTCCAACAGAAGTCATTCAGTTTCGAATTCTTATCAATTCTCCCAGGGGACTAATATGTACGAGTATGATATTACCGTAAAATTATGGAGTTCTGTACATATTTACATTTCACGGACTTTTATGGTTTTTTGTGAACAAACACAACAAAGTGAAAAGAAATCAGATAAGCGATGAAGAAACGCCTGCCTTTTGTTTGGTTATAATTGGGTTATTGGCTTAAAAAGGCAGACAGCAGATGAGGATAACAAAGAATTTCTTTAAAGTACAATCACTGGGAAAAGTCGTTTTGAAAAAGTCAAAGGCGTGGCCTTGGCAAAGTCGAGAGAAACGAGAACCGTTCTATTGCACGGCTTAAGATGATTGAGACCTTGACTGTTATGTGCTGTAGGGTGGGTCAGTTTATATGGATTACAAAAACCACAGTAAGCGGTTATCAAAATCGTAATCTACAATGAATCATAAGAGTTTTCGCCACGAAACTATGGATCTAAAATTAAATTCCAACTTTGGAGTTTTAACGACACGGGATAACTATGAACATCACACAGGCTGGAACTCTGAGCTCCAATCTTCGTTATCACGAGAAGTTTAGCTGGGAGCTACCGGGCGTCCACAGGTTAAGGATAGTGGAATGCTCCATACGGAGTAGCTGCAACTGCAGTCGCGGACAATCAGCGGTATCGATCGGAGAGAGTCTCAGTGACAAGGCGAGTTATTGGCGCCTTTAAACAACCAATGGCCATGATGTTCCCAAGGTTGTATAGACCGGAAAGAACTTGCCACATGTAAATGTGTCCACAACAACAACGACCATGTCCGTTCATTATGAAATATGTGGACGCGCCCGGTAGCCCGCAGCTAAGCTTCTCAGACCTCAAAGTTCCAGCCTGTGGGGTGCTCACAACTATCCCGTGCCGTGTTGTTGTTGTTGTAGCAGTGTATGGTATTCTATCTTTTGTCTGCTTGATTCTGCTAAAAATCCAGATACAGAAACTCTGCCACTAAGGTGGGTGCGTCCAGAGGTATCTGGGTCTGAGTTGAGTGGGTTCTTGTTGTAGCAGTTTGTTGTGCTCTATCTTTCATCTCCTTGATTCTGTTGAGTACCCAAATCCAGGAACTCTGCGACTAATATGGGGTACGTCCAGGGGGATCTGGCCCTGAGTCAAATGGGTCTGGCTGGGCAGTTTAAATGATGACGTGGCAGTATGTACGTCACTGGTAAAAACAAGCCTCAGCCAAAAATAAAAAAGCAAGCGCAAAATAACAACTATGCTGATTAACAAATCTTGATGTCTCATTCCTCTGCTTGCTTTGGCTTCATATGGCACTCATCTGAGTGGTATTTATTTGCAAACAACACACGATGTACGTCGACCAAATTGAAAATCAAATCCACTGAACGATTACTACAACGTTAGCGCATTTCTCACTCTATTGTATTTGTGCGTGTGTTTCTAGCTAACTTTGTTTTTATGTGGCATGCGATATAGACAATTGCTTTGGCCAAAATGGCTATTAAGAGCCAAATTTTCGGTCTCAAGCAGTTCTCTGATACCTATCCACAAAATGACGACTTGGATGGTCCCTGCGATGACAAACCAGAAGTTATCGCTTGGACAGCATATAGTTATGCCATCGCATGGGTAGGATTTTTACCTGCTGATGGAGGTGGTGCACGTGAGAACTGAGGAGACAGCTCGTCGCAGTTCGAAGAGCGGCATTTTGACAGATCAGAATATTATCACATAGCTGACGAGAACACACTGCCGCTGCATAACTTACCACAGACCGGCCAATTGCTTTGTACGTGCTCAACAAGGTTTCTTTGTCAGCACCACAAGTGCTGCCGGCAAGTGACTTGAGGATCTTGTTTCTACTTTTGACCTTATCGCAAATTGCTGTGGCATGTGAGGAAAAATGTGTAAGAACAGTCAAATGTGACACCAAGCACTTTGCCACATTTGATGGCCGGAATCATTTCTCCATCTACTATCACATTCAGCTCATTATTTATTTCATGCGTATCTCTAGCGAACAATGTGGCTGAAGATTTGGTGGCTGATATCTTCAAATCTCTTGCAGCGAAGTAAGCGACAAGTTCGTTCAGGTAAACGATTAACCTATGGCAGATGCCATAAATGGGTGGGTGGCCTGATGCCATCATCATACAATCCTTTGCATCCTGTATCGTACAATCCTTTGCCGTCTGGAGAGGGTGAAATGGAGGATAGGTAGAGGTTAAACCGTGCCGGAGATATCACCATTTTGCTCTACGGTGTTTCGACTTTTTATCCCCAAATTCCACCAATGACTGGTGATCTCACTGATAATTCGGGACCCAACATTTCAGGTCTGACATGAGGGGCGTGTTGGCGTTGTCTTCAAATAATTTAGCATGGTGTCGAATGCTTTTGTTAGGTCCATTGCCACGAAGACCGTCCTATAACACAGCCTGGACTGATTAAAGTTACGGCAAATGTGTGGGGTGATGCAAAGCAAAGCAATTGTTGTGCTAAGCAGTCTTCGAAATCCATGCTGATGCTCGACGAATGGAAATTCTCCGACGAGACTCGAGGGAATTAGTAGCTCAAACGTGCTGGCTACTGTGGAGAGAAGGGAGATCGGTCTGTACGACTCTCGGGTCCTTTTCAGGCTTCAGGGGACACTCTGCCTCTTTCCTGACATCGGGTACTTAAGAGTGTTCAAAGACAATTTGAGGACAGTTGAAAGGTACGTGATTTTAGGTAGATCCAGGGTCTTTAGCATCAGTGTAGACATTCCCTTAGGGCCCAACGCCTTGGATGATTTGCCGCTGGCTCTTCTCCTAGCCTTGCCGCTCTCGAGATGTTCAATAAATTGACGGTTAAATAACCAGGCGCATCTCTACGGATCAATCACAGTTAAGTCACCAAAAGTGACTTTTGTCCTGTCATTCCTTTTACCGCGGTTCGACGGTGACCTAACAGTAGAAAACAGCGTACATAAACCGGTACCTAAGTTACATTGCTGTAAGTGTTTCAGCCACATATTCCGCTTATGTTCATTGACTAACCTACCAAAGAGCTGAATCTGAAAAAAAGTAAAAGCGTGCTAAGTTCGGCCGGGCCGAATCTTATATACCCTCCACCATAGATCGCATTTGTCGAGTTCTTTTCCCGATATCTCTTTTTATGCAAACAAAGGATAAAAGAAAAGAATGACTTTAAAGTTGGAGCTATATTAAGTTATGGTCCGATTTGGAGGTCACGGGAGAAGCCGTTGTACAAAATTTCAGCCAATTTGGATAATAACTGCGCTCTCTGGTGGCTCAAGAAGGCAAGATCCCAGATCGGTTTAAATGGCAGCTATGCCAATGCAAATTTTGCCCATGAACATTTCACTAAGGAACAGGGGCAAACTTCTCACATATCAATGTGTGCAGTCCGATTTAAGTTTTAAGCTCAATGCTAAGGGGCCTCCTTTTTGTAGCCGAGTGCGAACGGCGTGCGACAACTCTTTGGAGAGAAGTTTTACATAACATAGTACCTCACGAATGTTGCCAGCCGTAGGAGGGGAAAACCATCGTTGAAAAATTTTTCTGATGGTCTCGCCAGGATTCGAACCCAGTCGTTCAGCGTCATAGGCGGACATGCTAACCTCTGCGCTATGATGGCCTATATCAGGTTATATACCGATTTGAACCACTTTTGGCACAGTTGTTAGATGTTACAACTTAACACGTCGTGCAAAATTTCAGCCAAATCGGATAGAAATTGCGGCCTCCAGACGCTCAAGAAGTCAAGACCCCAGATCAGTTTATATGACAGACAAATCGGATAAGAATTGTGCCCTCTAGTGGCTCAAAAAATCAAGATCCAAAATCGGTTTATATGGCAGCTATACCAGATTATGAACCGATTTGAATCATACTTAGCACAGTTGTTGGAATTGATACTAAAACACTACGTGCAAAATTTCAGTCAAATCGGACGAGAATTGCGCCCTCTAGAGGCTCAAGAAGTCAAGATCCAAGATCGGTTTATATGGCAGCTATATCAAAACATGGGCCGATTTGAAACATACTTCAAGCATGTGTTGGAAGTGATACCACAACACCACGTGCAAACTTTCAGTAAAATCGGAAGAGAATTGCGCCCTCTAGAGGCTCAAGAAGTCAAGACCCAAGATCGGTTATATGGCAGCTATTATCAAAACATGGACCGATTTGGCCCATTTATAATCCCAACCGACCTACACTAATAAGAAGTATTTGTGCAAAATTTCAAGTGGCTAGCTTTACTCCTTCGATAGTTAGCATGCTTTTGACAGACAGACGGACATGGCTGGATCGACTTAAAATGTCATGACGATAAAGAGTATATATACTTTAGGGGTATTAGATGAGTATTTCCATATTTTTATACCCTCCATCCTATGGTGGAGGGTATAAAATACGGTGTTGCCAACAGATATGTATCTACCACTTTCGGGTGGTCCCCATAAGACCAGGTGACGCAATGAAGAAATCTGGCGAACTGCTGCAATCATCGTGTAGCCATTAATCTACTCTGCCAAGCAATCATGATGTCAATACTAAGCGAGCGATTACAGCCGGAGAGTGATGTCAGGTTTGTAACATGGGGCACACCTTCCAACCGGCGGTTATTGGAACACAAGTTTCTATGTGTGAGTCCTATCGAGCATCATCGGCACTCAGTACTTAAGCAAGATCTCTTGCCACCCGGCCTCTCACTGACTCTCCACTAGATAACTCTGATAGTCTGCGACTGCAATTACAGTTGCTCCTCCGTATGGAGCATTTCACTTTTGGCAACCTGTGGACACGCTTGGTAGCTCTTAGCTAAGCTTCTTGTAATAACGATAAACACTGCACAGATCGTTGCTCAAAGTTCCAGCCCGTGTAGTTTTCATGTTCTTGTTGTAGCCACATTTTCATGTAGAGGTGGCGATCCTCGTCGTGCTCCTGTAGGTGAGCAAGCTCGTTCCGGACAAAAGAATCGATCGCCGCAGGAACAGAGTGGCCATTGGTTATTTAAAGGCGCCAATAACCCGCCTTGTCATATAGAGCATCATAGGAACTCAGTTTTTGTGCAAGAGCCAGTGCCGCCCGACCTCTCCCTGAGACTCTCCGCTCGATACCGCTGATTTTCCGCGACTGCCGTTGCAGCTACTCCGTGTGGAGCTTTCCACTATCCGCAACCTGTGGACGCGCATGGTAGCTCGCAGCTAAGCTTCTCGTGGCAGCAACGAACACCACACAGATCGTAGACCGTGTGGTGTTCATGTTGTTGTTGTTGTCGTAGCAGTGTGTTGTACACTGAGGCGGCAGCCGATAAAGGACTTCGCCGGGTAAATCCGGTACGCACCATGGGATTCCAAGAAATAAAATATTTGCTAGAATAAATTTTGGAATAATCTAAAAAAAATGTATCAAGTCATTAAGAAAGTACTCAAGACTAGGAAACAAAATGAAACTGTGTCAAATACAAATGCATTGCGTCGGTTTTCGGGATAACACCAAAGAATTGTTTTCTTTGACTTCTACTTTTCAACCTTATCAAACATTTTGCTACCAACTGCCAATGCAAGAAGTCTTAGTTAATAATTTCTGTATTGCAAACTTACCTTGCCTCGAAATTGTTAAGGCCGGAACATACAATTATTAGAACGAAAAATTTCTCTCTGCACTTTTGGCGTGGTTCTATGAGTGTAGTCTCATTCCATGGAAGCACATAGTCACTAATGTTGCGCGATACATCAAAGTCCCAATCGGGCAGCGGATCTAAAAGCACAAATCAAAGACAATTACAACGCTTTTTTTTGATAAGCCATCCATTTAGAGGCACACAGACACACACAAAAAAAGGCACCATTAAAACTTACATTGTCTAGACGATGGTCCCGAAAACAATGAAGTGTATAGAATAAGGAACAATGACATGGGTATCATGAAAGCACAAAAAAGGAAACGCACGAAGCGTTTGCCCAAGCCACCGCGGCCATGTAACCTTCGTCGATTGTTTGCAAGCACTGCGCCCGGCGAAGAATTTCTGCCCGCTGTAGAGCCAGAGTTTGAGGTGGAGCGTAATGTAGTACCAGCTAAAGCTTTGCGGAAATATTTTATTTTTTGACGGAATTCCTGCGTATTTTCACCTTCACTTCTGTGGTTGGCTTCGTCTCCGGATGATGAGCCATCATTTGTCGAATTGGAATTGGAAGAGCTAAGTGGCAGCAAGGTGTGCCTCTCTTCCTGCTGAATTCCCATCTTGTTTCTTTTTTTTTTTTTTGTTTATTGGTGGCACAGCTAAATGCCAATTAAACAGAAAATGTATTTCTTATGAATTTTTTTGTTTCATCAAGCACTCATGATCACCGTCGAAATCACATATCACCCTCACCTACTATCTGTCGGTCGATTCTTTGCACTGAAATTGCAATTAAAACTTTCAGTGATTTTCTGTTTTGTTTTAGTAAACACACTCACACACAGCCAACGGCCACCGGTATACCCTCACCCCCTTTGCCAAAAAATTTGAAATCAACATCAATCAATACACATATCAACAAAAACAAATCACAATAGCATGACAGCGGAGAGTGAGAGAAACGAGAGATAAAGATAATGATGACCTTCAAACTTTGTTTGAAAATGCATATGCACTACTTCCTAATTGCATTTTTTCTTTTGCCGCTGTTAAATGAATCACTCGAGATACAAAATCATTGCTTCTGTTAATTGAGGCATCTTAAATTTCACTTTCTTTTTGTGTGGCCTTTAAATTTTTCTTTTTTTATTCACTTATTTATCACGCGCACCGACGGGCTCCACCGACCGAGTATAAATATTTACATTCATTTTAGTTAGCCATTTCCAAATACAATGAAAAAAATATATATTCACCACAACCATTAAATGGCAAACAAAGACCAAATTCAAATCTTCTTTCTCAAAATAATACTTCACGCTTCCCGAGAATTTTTTTTTTATTTTTTTACGTCCGTCTGTTTTAATTGTCCATTTCGTTTTGATAGTCAGACGGCATTGGCTTTTATGAATCAGCTGATTTGCTGTAATGCAATGATGCCATATTTATGTATTGCATTCAGGTCTTGGAAATTCTCTCTCTCTCTATCGAAATAGTGGTAGCTGTCAGTGTTCACTAAAGCTGCCATTAGGAGTTGGTATTCTTTTTGCTTTCGGAATAGTCGCTGAAATTTGTAAATGCTTCCCGAACGAAATTTGACAGCAATCAAATGTTTATGTTTCGATACCAGAACACGTTTCTCTGTGTGTACTTATTGTTTTCTCTATTTTTTATATTTTTTCGCAAATAAATAAAGAAATACGAACCAATGAATAAATTTGCAAATTTTGCCCATGAACATTTCACTTAGGAACAGGGGCAAACTTCTCACATATCAATGAGTGCAGTCCGATTCAAGTTTTAAGCTCAATGATAAGGGGCCTCCTTTTTATAGCCGAGTCCGAACGACGTGCCGCAGTGCGACACCTCTTTGGAGAGAAGTTTTACATGGCATAGTACCTCACAAATGTTGCCAGCATTAGGAGGGGAAAACCACCGTTGAAAATTTTTTCTGATGGTCTCGCCAGGATTCGAACCCAGGCGTTCAGCGTCATAGGCGGACATGTTAACCTCTGCGCTACGGTGGCCTCCAATGAAACATACTAAAATTATGCCGGCAATAGTTTCAGTGATGCCACTATAATAGTTTGCCATTTTCCTCTCTATAAACGGAGTACAACTCTTCCGGTAATTTTCAGCCAATGTTTCGCCGACGCTTTATATATATGGAGTTTGACACCATTCTGCCAAGGCGAATTTAAGAAGGTGGTCTCACGCCAACAGCTATTAACAGCCGGCCAGATTTGACGGTATTAAGATGTCAGATTTTTGTTTGCATTCTCTTTGTTATCATCTTTTTTCTCACATTTTCTCTGCTCATGTAAGCACACACACATACAAATTTATTTGTATGCGTTGGCAAAACGTGGACCAGCTTGATGGCAAAATGGCGGACTGCACCATATGATTGGTAGTTGTTGTACAAATGAGACCACCTCTAATTGTTTCGCCATGGCATTGCGCTAGAAAAACTGAACAGAATACTCAGCTTTAGGGTTGGTATTCTGTAGTGCTTTCGGAATAGTCGCGGAATGTTTAATTGTTTCGCGAGCGTAATTTGACAGTAATCATTTGCTTTTATTTTCATCCCTTAATACGTTTTTATGCCCTCCGCCATAGGATGGGGGTATACTAATTTCGCCATTCTGTTTGTAACTCCTCGAAATATTCGTCCCATAAAGTATATATATTCTTGATCGTCATGACATATTATAGCGATCTAGGCATGTTCGTCCGTCCGCCTGTCTGTCGAAAACACGCCAACTTTCAAAGGAGTACAGCTAGCCACTTGAAATTTGCACAAATACTTATTATTAGTGTAGGTCAGTTGGGATTGTTAATGGACCATATCGGTCCATGTTTTGATATAGCTGCCATATAAACCAATCTTGGATCTTGACTTCTAGAGCCACTACAGGGCGCAATTTTTATCCGATTTGGTTGAAATTTTGCATGAAGTGTTTTTTATGATTTTTAACAACTGTGGTTGAAATCGATGCATAACCTGATATAGCTGTCATGTAAACCGATATGGGGTCTTGACTTCTTGAGCCTCTAGAGGGTCACAAGTGCCGTCGTCGTCGCCTTCTGCGTCCTCGTCGTCGGACTTTGTGACCCCACGACCCCTCCTGAGCGGCAAGATACGCAACGGCAGCATCCCAGAACAAATATTGCCGGGCCAGTGCCGGGAAGTGTTTCGTTTTTTCAGCTAAACTGCAACGGACTCTGTGGCAAGATCGATGAGATTGTGGATTTCATGAGTCGGAAAGATATATTGGTCGTAGCGATCCAGAAGACAAAGCTGACCAACACCTGCTGCTTGCACAGTTGCCACGGATACAATGTGCTACGTAAGGATCGCTCAAGTAATGGAGGTGGGGGATTGGCTTTCTTGATACAACATTCCGTGCAATATAGACCCATATCGCCTGCGCCTGACGCTAGTGACCCCTACATGGAGTGCATGGGGATAGCAGTCAGGTCCGGCCCGGCAAACCAGAGTAGTTCTGGTTCAATTACGTTCCAGCAGATGCAGCCGCCTCAACTCCTACAGAGCAAGGATTGATGCCGACGTGCAAGATCTATGTCCCGATTGTAACCAGGGACCGCACGGTACATGTTACCTGTTTAGCTGCCCTGTCAGACCCAGATACCTGTGGACGCACCCCATCTTACTCGCAGAGTTCCTGGGTCTTGACACTCAATAGAATCAAGCAGACGAAAGATAGAACACAATAAACTGCTACATTAACAACAACACATCCACACAATCAAAACTCGTTGACAGATTATGCACTTCGCGAGAAAAAATTTTACTCAGCTGTTTACCGTTACTATTTACTGTTTTTCCCTAGTAATTATGTCATGATTGCCACTACCATTTGGTGTTTGATGGGTAACCGAGTTTTTGTTTTTTGTTTAGTACGGTGGCAACTCTCTTTATGTGTCGCTTAGTAGCAGCTGATTGTATTCGGGCCGGCAATTGTAATTGCAAATTCCTGGAAACTCTTAGGCCATAATCATCATGTCAGCTGCTGTTTCGCCTGCTCCAGCTTCCAGCTCCATGAATCGCAAAAGATGGCACAATTTGCGAAACATCTTAGAGAGAAAGGGTCCTTTCTGCAAGTCCGATTTCACACCATCTGCTGATAATTTGGAGTTTTTGCAAAATACTTGCAAAATTTTGGTCATAGGTAAGCTGAGTAGTTGTCTCGTGATATCCCAATTTATACCTTATTGACTTATCAATTATAGGTGCTGGTGGCTTGGGCTGTGAATTACTCAAAGATTTGGCCTTGATGGGCTTTGGCGATATTCATGTCATCGATATGGACACCATCGAACTTTCCAATTTGAATCGTCAGTTTCTGTTTAGACGCAACGATATTGGTTCGTCGAAGGCTGAGTGTGCGGCAAAATTCATTAACAAACGCATACCAACATGTCAAGTGACTCCACATTGTGCAAAAATTCAAGATTTCGATGAATCATTTTATCAACAATTCCACATCATTGTTTGTGGTTTGGACTCGATTGTGGCCCGCAGATGGATAAATGGCATGCTGATTTCAATGCTGAACTACAATGAGGAGGACGGTAGTGTGGATGCCTCAAGCATCATACCCATGATTGATGGAGGCACTGAGGGTTTCAAAGGAAATGCTCGTGTTATTTTGCCTGGCTATACAGCTTGCATTGAATGCACATTGGATCTTTTTCCACCTCAAATTAACTATCCACTGTGTACGATTGCAAATACACCACGTTTGCCGGAACATTGCATTGAATATGTCAAGATAATACAATGGGACAAAGAGAATCCCTTTAATTGTGCCTTGGATGGCGATGATCCTCAGCATATTGCCTGGATTTATGAACGTGCCATGGAGAGGGCTAATCAATTTAACATAACAGGAGTCACATATCGTTTGGTAAGTGGAAAGTTTTGCAGCATACTCAAATTTTTGACATGACTTAAACGTGTAATTGGCTTCTTTTAGGTTCAAGGCGTTATAAAGCATATAATACCTGCAGTGGCCAGTACCAATGCTGTTATTGCTGCTGCCTGTGCCACCGAGGTCTTTAAATTGGCCACAAGTTGTTACGATAGCATGTCCAACTATATGAACTTCAATGACATCGATGGCATCTATACTTACACCTATGCTGCGGAGAAATCCGAAACTTGTTTGGCCTGTAGCAATGTACCGCAAGTTGTGAACATTGAAGATCCAAATACCACCACCTTAGAAGATCTAATTAAGATTTTATGTGAAAATGCACGTTTTCAAATGAAGCAGCCAGGTGAGTTAAGCACTCGGAGATGTTTTAAATACAGCAAAAACAACCCAACAGCTCGTGTGGTGCATGGCTATGAGCGCCATACGAGCTGGAACTGTAAAATCGATTTGTGTGGTGTTCATCGCCAAGACGGCAGCTACAGCTGGAAGTTAACCCGCTGTTTGCTGACAATGGGCTGCTTCCTATACGGAGTAGCTGCATTTGCAGTCAGTGAGAATTTGGGCGGCACTGGCTCTTGCTAATTACTGAGTACCTAGGCGCCTACGAGGCGTGGACAATCAGCGTTATCGAAAGATAGAGAGTCTCAGTGAGAAGTGGGGCGCCACTGGCTCTTGTTAACTACTGAGTGCCTAGGCGCCTACAAGGCGAGTTATTGGTGCCCTTAAATAACCAATTGCCACGACGTTTCCGCAACGATCGGCCCCATGGACCGGAAAGGGCTTGTTCACCTTGGAGCTTGACGAGGATCGCTACCTCTGGATACGGAAATTTGGCAGATTCGAGATAATGTATTTACATCCTAAAAACTCTGGGCTAAGGTTGTTCCAGCCCAGCCTAGCCAAAAATGTCTTGATTTTCTTCTCATTGGTTTTTTATTTAAGTATAGCTTAATATCTTACATGCACTTTAAAACATTTCTTAGATCTTAAATTATGTTGGTGTTTCGTTTTTTCATTCCTCGTATAACCTTTTTTGTTGCAGGTATTACAACTATGATGGATGGTAAAAACAAAACGCTTTACATGGCCACAGTGAAAAGTATCGAGGAACGTACTCGGGCCAATCTAACGCAATCGTTGGGCGAATTGGGCCTTAAAGATGGCCAAATAATTATGGTGGCCGATCAGACATCACCCACAACCATAGCTTTGCAGCTCAAATACAATGCAAATGAAGTGGAAATGGCTTGAATACAAAAATAAAATAAACGAAATAACAACAAAAAACATGCAAGGAACTTAGTTTCAAGAAAAACGGAATGTAATAGGAATAATTTAAATTAATACATTTATAAATGAATAAACACAGGCAAATAAATTATTAAAAATCACAACACGAAACCAAAAAACTAACACAACAACAACAAACTTAATTGCAAATCAATTAAAATATCACCATTAGCATTTCATCTGTATCGAATATCAATAAAAACTATTCACTAATCTCATCAATGACGGGTACGTTTTGCAGTTCCGAACATTTACGCTTCCACATGGCCAATTGTTCCTTCAACACTTTCTCCTTGGCTGCGGCGCGTGTCAGCAGCACCTTGGCCTTTTGCAAAAGTTGTGTCTTTTTGATTAACTGCTCCTTGACATAGCACAGCTCATCGTGCACCGGTGAGGTGTCCAACATTTTTTGTTTATTCTCACAATGGGGACATTTGATTTGTTGCTTCAGTTCCATTTGTAAGGCTGCTATTTTTTCCATAGATTCGGTGTACAGCTGTTGTAAGCGTATTGAATCCGCCGAGGCTTCGGTGGAGGTCTGTTACAGATAGAAAATCATGCATAGCAAGCAATGGTAAGTGGAAGGAATTTTATGGTACCTACTCTGGATTCACATGATCTTCTGCCATCTTTTAAATATTTATTTTCAGCTCGAAGCTTTTCCACAATGTTGCGCAATGATATTATGGTATGCTCTGCTGATTGTCCAGATTGTAGATTGACTTTAAGGCCATTACATTTACAAAGTTCTCTACGTGCTTCAGAGGAAGCTCTTTCCTCCTTCAGGGCAATGATGTAGCTAAGTGGTAAGACATGAAAAGGGCATTAGTTTGGCATTTGACAAGGGTTTAAAAAGAGTTATGGTTAAGAGATGGTCAACTCCAACCCCTTCAACTAGCAAGGGTGTGGGATCACAAAAATGGGAATAACGCAAAGTGGGAAAGGATCGAAAAAACTATTAAAAAATCTGCCGTTTGAGGACGGGTAGAGATAGCTCTTTGAAATTTTAAATGATAAGAGCTGATATGGCGAGGTACTCTTGGCAGGCCCCTAAAGCTGATCAACTCTGCATTTCGAAAATTTATTAGAGCTGCCAAATCTTTACTTATGGTCCGATTTCCAAAATTCTGGAAAGTTCTCAGAATCATTGAATTTTTCAAAAATTCAAATAGAAATAAATTGTAAGAAAAAAAAACCTTGAATAACCATGTGTATAACAAAATATTGTTCTTTTTAGTAGCTATATCAAAAAATAAATCGATTTGAACCATATGCGACACGGATGTCGAAAAGCCTAACATAAGTCACTGTGTTAAATTTCAGTGAAATCGGATTATAAATGGGCCTTTTGAATGGAGCCAAGACTTTACATCGAGATATCGTTCTATATGGCAGCTATATTCAAATCTGGACCGATCTAGACCATATTGAAGAAGAATGTCGTATGGCCCAACACAACCCACTGTCCCAAATTTCGGGGACATCCGATAATAAATGTGACTTTTATGGCCCCAAAACCTTACATCGAGAGTTCGGCAGCTATATCCAAATCTGGACCGATTTGGGCCAAATTGAAGAAGGATGTCGAAGGGCCCAACCCAACTTAGTGTCCCAAATTACGGCGAAATCGGACAATAAATGTGCCTTTTATGGCCCCAAAACCTGAAATCGGAGGATCGGTCTATATGGCAGCTATATCTAAATCTGAACCCATCTAGGCCAAATTGCAGAAACACGCCGAGGTGCTTAAATTAACTCACTGTCCCAAATTACGGCGAAATCGGACAATAAATGCGCCTTTTATGGGCTCAAAATCTTAAATCGAGAGATCGGTTTATATGGCAGCTATATCCAAATCTGGGCCGATCTGGGCCTAATAGAAGAAAGATGTGGAAGGGCCTAACACAACTCACTGTCCCAAATTTGGGCAAAATTAGACAATAAATGCGCCCCAAAACCTAAAACCGAGAGATCGGTCTATATGGCAGCTATATCCAAATCTGAACCGATCTGGATCAAATTGAAGAAGGATGTCAAAGGGTCTAACACAACTCACGGTCCCAAATTTCAGCAAAATTGGATAGTAAATGTGGCTTTTATGGGCCTAAGATCCCAAATCGGAGGATCGGTCTATATGGCAGCTATATCCAAATCTGAACCGATCTGGGTCAAATTGAAGAAAGACGTCGAAGGGTCTAAGGCAACTCATTGTCCCAAATTTCGGCGGCTTCGGACAATAAATGCGCCTTTTATGGGCTCAAAACCTTAAATCGAGAGATCGGTTCATATGGCAGCTATATCCAAATCTGGACCGATCTTAGCCAAATTGAATAAGAATGTCGAAGGACCTAACACAATTCACTGTCCCAAATTTTGGCAAAATCGGATAATAAATGCTCATTTTATGGGCCCAAAATCTTAAATCGGTGGATCGGTCTATATGACAGCTTTATTCAAATCTGGACCGATCTGGGCCAAATTGAGGAAGGACGTCGAAGAGCCTAACACAATTCGCTGTCCTAAATTTCAGCGATTTCGGACCATAAACGCGCCTTTTGTGGGCCTATGACCCTAAATCGGGAGATCGGTCTAATGGCAGCTATATCCAAAAATGAACCGATAAGGGTCAAATTGAAGAAAGACGTCGAAGGGTCTAAGGCAACTCATTGTCTCAAATTTCAGCGTTATCGGACAATAAATGCGCCTTTTATGGCAAAAAAACCTAAAACCGAGAGATCGGTCTATATGGCAGCTATATCCAAATCTGGACCGATCTGAGCCAAATTGAAGAAAACTTTCGAAGGGCCCAACATAACTCACTGTCCCAAATTTCGGCGCAATCGGCCAATAAATGCGCCTTTTATGGGCTCAAAACCTTAAATCGAGAGATTGGTTTATATGGGAGCTATATCCAAATCTGAACCGATATGGGCGAAATGGAACAGCCCATATGACATGTCTTATCGTCTAATGGCAGCTTTAGATTTGTGATGTTTTTAGAAAGAATTTCAGGCTATGAGAAGTTTTTTTTATTTATTTTTGTCTTTTCCTTTACTGATAGTCTCCCTCTTGCTCTTTGAAACTCGACTGCACATGGGTCTGATGCCAGAGCATTGAGTTTAATTGTCCACGTATAACGTAACTGTCCGATTGGGCAGCCTCGCCTTCATAGAGAGCCTTCATAGATTGGATAATTCAGACTAGACCCAAAATCCGGTTTCTGTTATATCCCGATTTGTAGGTATTCAGTTAACCCCCCAGCCCCATACTTACTCCTCCAAATGTTTTATTCTCTTCTGCAAACGTTCTGTGCCATCGCCCTGTCGCAACAGATCATTATCCAATTGCAATTGCAGATTCTTAGCCTCCAATCGAACATTTTGGGCTTCGGTGGCACATAATTTCTCTTGCAACTTCTCCATTTCAGTGGTCAAAGCATTGCTGCCTTTACCCTCCAGTTCCAAAGCTAAAATCTTGCGCTGCTGCATCTCAATGCGAGCCTTCAAGGCGTGTATAATGTCTTCATGGGCATTTTGCACTGCCGACGAGGTGGCAAAATGCGATTTGCAGGGCTGTATGACACTGCGACCGGGAGAACTGCATTCACTGCTGGCGCCCGTATAAGTCTCAGGACTCTCTGAGGGTGTATATTTGGCTCCACTGCCACTGCCATGACTAGGAGAACCTCCGCCATGGTGATGTAAATTGGGACACGAAGGTGTGCGGCAACATTTCATGGCATTTTGGACATGCTGATGCGTAAATCTTCCCAATTTCACTTCCATTATTTGTTTGTCCTTTTCCAGGCGATTAATGGTGGTGCGAGCGGCCTGCAACAGACTGCGAGTCTTCTCCAGCATAATTTCCGTTTCCTCCAATTTGGCCTTGTACTTTTCGGCACTTTGTTGCCATCTCTTTTGTTTCTCCCAGAGGCCAACTTCATTGGCACTACGTGCCCGTTTGCTTTCTATTATGACTTTCTGACGCTGTATCTCGGCACGAGCATCTTCCAAATCGATTTCCAGTTGTTGCAGACGCTTTTGAAGATTCTCATTTTTAACGCGGGCATTAAGTTCGGTCTTTATGGACACCACTGGGCGCTTGATCAGCTGTTGGCGCAGCGATTGACTGAGTTCTCGGGCTTGTTTCTCGCGTTGCGTGAGGCTGGTTAATTGTTTGCGCAAGGCCTCAACTTGGGTTTGATAGATTTTATTGGTGGCCTCAGTGCGTGTCAAATCACTGGCCAATTTGGCAATTTGTTCGGCCGAATAGTTGGAGGATTCATTCATATAACGTTGTTGGTCATCCTTGAGGGAAATAGACATAAGAAAAAGTTAAGTTTGAGGCTTTTTTTTGAAGACTTACATGGAAATTATTTAAGGTATCCATGAGCTCATTGATATGACGATCCTTTTCCTCCATCAGACATCTGAGCTGCTCAATTTCTGGATTGGTGGCATTGGCGGCAGTTTTTTCACGATCATCGAGAAGACGTATTCTAGGAGAAAAATGTGGGCAGTTTTCTTCATATAAATCAAAATATGGACAAATTTTGTATGAAACTTAAATATTGAAAAGTCCTTCTGCTCTCTCGCAGCTCTTGGGAGAGCTAGGGGACTTATTAAGCCCAGTTTCTCAGAAAAATCGTGCTCTACACAGTACTCCATGGTCGTAGGGTATGTAGAGCAAAATGCAAATGCAAATTTGCCCATGAACATTCCATTAAGGAACAGGGGCAAACTTCTCACACATCAATGAGTGCTGTCCGATTCAAGTTTAAGCTCACTGATCAGGGGCCTGCTTTTTATAGCCGAGTCCGAATGAGGTGCCGCAGTGCGACACCTCTTTGTGGAGAAGTTTTACATGGCATAGTACCTCCCAAATGTTGCCAGCATTAGGAGGGGATAACCACTGCTGGAAATGTTCATGATGTTCTCGCCAGGATTCGAACCCAGGCGTTCGGCGTAATAGGCGGACATGCTAACCTCTGCTCTACTGTGGCCTCTAAATGCTCAAGGTATGTAGAGCACCTTAATCAATTTGACAAAGGCGTTGATGAAGATATATGGCGTATCTGAAATCGCGATCCACCATGTCATTCATTCAGGGTTTCGACAACAGCACACACTTGTTAAACTTTTATAAGTTCTTTGCTATGCCATTCTTTGAATAGAAAGCAAATGATCCCGAGCTGGAATATGTTCGAAAATCACGATAAGATATTCAAGATCGAAGTAAATCAGCACAAACAGACAAAATCAAAATTTGATAAAATATTCTCCAAAATTAAATTTTGGTAAAATCTTATACATTACAAGTTGTGGTCCGATTCGGACCATAATTGAAATGACTGTTGGAGACCATAGTAGAAGTCATTGTGTAAAATTTCAGCTAATTCGTATAAGAATTGCTACCTTTAGGGTCTCAAGATGTAAAATAGGGAGATCGGTTTATGTGGGTGCTGTTTCAGGCCGTAGACCGATTAAGACCATATATGACAATTATATAATTGCGCCCTCTAGAGGGTCAAGAAGTCAAGATACCAGATCGGTTTATATGACAGCTATATCAGGTTATTAACCGATTTGAACCATACTTAGTACAGCTGGTGAAAGTCATAACGAAACACGTCATGCAAAATTTCAGCCAAATCGGATAGGAATTGCGCCCTCTATAGGCTCAAGAAGTCAAGATCCCAGATCGGTTTATATTGCAGCCATATCAGGTTATGGACCGATTTCCACCATACTTAGTACAGTTGTTGGAAGTCATTACGGAACTCGTCATGCTAAATTTAAGCCAAATTGGATAAGAATTGCGTCCTCTAGAGGCTCAAGAAGTAAAATAGGGAGACCGGTTCATATGGGAGCTGTATCAGGCTATAGACCGATTCGGTTCATATTTGACACGTATGTTGGAGGTTATGGGAACGTCCGTTGTTCAAAATTTCAGCCAAATTGGATAATAATTACGCCCTCTAGAGGCTCAAGAAGTCAAGATCCCAGATCGGTTTATATGACAGCTATATCAGGTTATGAACCGATTTCTACCATACTAAGTACAGTTGTTGGACGTCATTACGGAACTCGTCATGCTAAATTTAAGTCACATTTGGATAAGAATTGCGCCCTCTATAGGCTCAAGAAGTCAAGATCCCAGATCGGTTTATATGACAGCTATATCAGGTTATGAACCGATTTCCACCATACTAAGCACAGTTATTGGATATCATAACAAACCACGTCGTGCAAAATTTCATCCAAATCGGATGAGAATTGCGCCCTCTAGAGGCTCAAGAAGTCAAGATCCCAGATCGGTTTATATGACAGCTATATCAGGTTATGGACCGATTTTCACCATACTTAGTACAGTTGGTGAAAGTCATCACGAAGCACGTCATGCAAAATTTCAGCCAAATCGGATAGGAATTGCGCCCTCTATAGGCTCAAGAAGTCAAGATCCCAGATCGGTTTATATGACAGCTATATCAGGTTATGGACCGATTTCCACCATACTTAGTACAGTTGGTGAAAGTCATAACGAAACACGTCGTGCAAAATTTCATCCAAATCGGATGAGAATTGCGCCCTCTAGAGGCTCAAGAAGTCAAGATCCAAGATCGGTTTATATGGCAGCTATATCAAAACATGGACCGATATGGCCCATTTACAATCCCAACCGACCTACACTAATAAGAAGTATTTGTGCAAAATTATAAGCGGCTAGCTTTTCTCCTTCGAAAGTTAGCGTGCTTTCGAGAGACAGACGGACGGACGGAAGGACATGGCTAGATCGACTTAAAATGGGGTCTCCATTTCCGACCCCATAAAGTATATATATTTTTGATCAGCGTGTCCATTCGTCTTCAATGTGCTTCAGATCGGTCCAGATTTTGATATAGCTGCCATATAGATCGATCTCTCGGTTTTAGGTTGTGGGACCATAAAAGGTGCATTTATTGTCCGATGTCGCCGAAATTTGGGACAAAGAGTTGTGTTACGCCCTTCGATACTCTTCTCCAATTTGGCTCAAATCGGTTTAGATTTGGATATAACTGCCACATAGACCGATCCTTCGATTTAGGGTCTTAGGCCCATAAAAAGCCGCATTTATTGCCCGATGTCGCCGAAATTTGGGACAGTGAGTTCCGTTAGGCCCTTCGACATCCTTCATCAATTTGGCCCAGATCGGTCCAGATTTAAATATAGCTGCCATATAGACCGATCTTTCGATTTAAGGTTTTGGGCCCATAAAAGGCGCATTTATTGTCCGACTTTGCCAAAATTTGGGACAGTGAGTTGTGTTAGGCCCCTCGACATCCTTCTTTAATTTGGTCTAGGTCGGTCCAGATTTGAATATAGCTGCCATGTAGACCGATCTCTCAATTTAAGGTTTTGGGCCCATAAATGGTGCATTTATTGTCAGATGTCGCCGAATTTTGGGACAGAGAGTTACGATAAACCCCTCCACATATTTCTGCAATTTGGTTTAAGTCTATCAAGATTTGCATATAGCTGCCATAGAGACCGATATCTAGATTTTAAGCCTTGGGCCCAAAAAAGATGCATTTGGTCCAAATCGGATCATATTTCGATATAACTGCTATGATACATAAGGTCTGCAATTTTCACCGGATTTTGATGAAAGGTGGTTTACATATATATCCGAGATGCTGGGAATCCAAAGTTCTGACCGGCCGAACTTAACTCCTATTTACTTGTTAGATATCGGATGGTCACCGACACGCCCCCTAACCCCGAGGGCGCCACCCAAAACCAAAAGTGGACTGACAGGCACCTATGATGGTGGGTTCAAAAATTAGGTTCAAGTAATGGGTTCGAAATTTGTTTGCAATCTCACAGTCACCGAAAACAAAACATGGTTTCTATTGTTGGGGTCGGGTGCCGCGGGCCGCCCAAAACACACCAAATGGATATGTAGACCAATCACGACAATATATAGCCATGTGTTTGGGGAGTCGCCCCACCCCAAAATACCTCCCTATTATATAAAAGCTATTTGAAGTGAAAATTAATTGATTTTCGGGAAATTGATATTAATTTTCGGGACAAAGACCCAGAGGTTCTTCCCACCTTCAAACACGACTTTTTTACCGATCATGCCATTTTGGGGCTTATATGAAATGTTTTTGGAAGTAGAACATATTGACTACCCCTAAACCGTATATATTTACCAATATCGTATATATTAACCAATACCGTAATCTGGGACTCAAAAGAAAGGCCTTTGGGAGTAAAGTAAAAATTTGCCCAGAAGCTGAGCAGGGGCAAACTTCTCACACATCAATGAGTGCTTTCCGATTCAAGTTGAGTTTATCAATGATAAGGGACCTTTTTTTATAGCCTAGATCGAACAGCGTGCCGCAGTGCGACACCTCTTTGGGGAGAATGTTTTACATGACCATGCATGGCATGGAACCTCGCAAATGTCGCCAGCATTAAGAGGAGATAACCACGGCTTCAAATTTGGCCTCGCCACGATTCGAAAGCAGGCGTTCAGCATCATAGGCGGACATAGGCTACAGTGGCACAAATTCGATATCCACATTCAGGGCTAAGTGTTCCCACCCTAAATAAATATTCGAGAGTTAAAGAAGGCGCAGCCCAGCGGGCCTGGATCGGCTAGTTTTGTATAAAAAAATCATTTTTACAAAAATTTTGTTACAACATTTTGTTTGAAAATCAAGTTTCGACAACATTTTCTCTCTCTCTGTACTCACTTCTCTTTAAGAATCACTATCTCATCCTCCTTGAACTTCAGTGCACTCTCCCAATAGCTAGCTTTATCTTTAAGTTCCTTTAGCTGCTTAACAAAATTCTGCGGTATATCCTTCATCTCTTCCAATTCATGTTTCTCGGTTATAGCCGCTACTCCTTCATTAACAGTTCTCACAGGTGAATTACTAACTCCGACAGTTAGATTCTCTTCAAATAACTCTTCGATTTTCTCATCGGTCATTTCGTGCAGACTATTGTCGGCATTTTCTTCGCCACCTGCAGCATTTCTGGCCAAATCTAGTTTTTCATTGGAATTTCGTCTCACTGTGGCAGCTTCCAATTGGGACTTGAGTTCCATGATTTCCATATCTTTGGTTTTTATATTGAAATTCAAATTGGTTATGGTGCTCTTGAGGCCTTCTATCTCGCCATTGAGTTTGCTCACATTGAGATGTGTTTGCTCTCGTTCGGCCTGCAGAATATCCTGGTATTTGCCAATGGACTTGTCCTTTTCGCTCAATAAAGTGTGGAAGGACAATATGGTTTTCTATAAAATAAAGTCGTAAGTTTGAAATTTGATTTAAAAATTTTTGAAATGTATTTTGTATTTACCTCAATGACATCGGATTGTAGGGATGGCATATTTTGTTCTCCAGATGTTGTTGTTGTTGTTTGTGGCTGAGATTCTTTTAGGTTGCTCAATTGGTTTTCTAAATGCTCGATTTGTTGTTTAGCTTCAAGGAGGCTGAATAGACATTAAATAAGACAAATATTAAAGCAGTAACAATTAAAATTGTCCTAAGTTCGGCCGGGCCGAATCTTATGTACCCTCCACCATAGATCGCCTTTGTCGAGTTCTTTTCCCGATATCTCTTTTTAGTCAAACAAAGGATAAAGGAAAGAATTGCTATGCTATTGGAGCTATATCAAGTTATGGTCTGATTCGGACCATAATTGAATTGAATATTGGAGGCCTAGCAGAAGTCACTGGGTAAAATTTCAGCCAAATCGAATAAGAATTGAGCCCTTAGGGGCTTAAGAAGTAAAATATGGAGATCCGTTTATAGTAGAGCTGTATCAGGCTATAAACAGATTCAGACCATATTTGACCCGTATGTTGAAGGTCATGGCAGAAGCCGTTGTACTAAATTTTAGCCAAATCGGATAATAATTGCGCCCTCTTGAGGCTCCAGAAGTTGAGATCCCAGATCGGTTTATATGACGGCTATATCTGGTTATAGACCGATTTGGACTATAATTAGCATAGTTGTTGGAAGTCAAAGCTGAACACTTAACGCAAAATTTCATCAAAATTGGATTAGATTTGCGCCCTCTAGAGCCTCAAGAAGTCAAGATCCAAGATCGGTTTATATAGCGGCTATATCAGTTTATGAACCGATTTGGACCATGCTCGACACAGTTGCTGAAAATCAAAACAAAACACATCGTGCAAAGTTACAGCTAAATCGGATAAGAATTGCGCCTTCTAAAGGCTCGAGAAGTCATGATCCCAGTTCGGTTTACATGGGAGCCATAAGCATAGAAAGGCCTCCGAGGGGTGGGCTAAACACCCCCACAGCAATGTTTTAGCCCTCCCTCCAAAATTTTCAAGAGTTCATTGTTTTCGGAAAATTTTTGCAATTTTATTGCCATTCAAGAGGTTTTAGTCCCCCCCCCCAGAACTCGGGGCTGGCTTTGCTAATGATAAGCGATGGGTTTCTACCGGGTAAATACCCAACGCTTGGTATTGGGTATTTACCCAATAAATTCCTTTTTTTGGGTATTTATAATTATGCAGTTATCTTGGGTATGAAAACATTTTGCAACCAATCTTTGATGATTTCTTATTCTTTGTATGTAAACATGATCTTTTGATCTCATAAAATCGGATTTTAGTTATATATAGTCGCTATATAGACCGATCTCCAGACTTAAAGTCTTGGGGCAATAAATTGGTAATTTTTCATCCGATTTTGATGAAATTTGGCACAGTGAGTTCTGGTAGATCCCGATCCATTTCTAAGAAGTTCAGATCGGACTATATTTGGATATAGCTGCCCTATAGACCGACCACCCGATTTCCCGATATAGAGTATTGAGGCCATAAAATATCCATTTAAAGGGTGATTTTTTTGAGGTTAGGATTTTCATGCATTAGTATTTGACAGATCACGTGGGATTTCAGACATGGTGTCAAAGAGAAAGATGCTCAGTATGCTTTGACATTTCATCATGAATAGACTTACTAACGAGCAACGCTTGCAAATCATTGAATTTTATTACCAAAATCAGTGTTCGGTTCGAAATGTGTTCATTCACCGTAACGTTGCGTCCAACAGCATCTTTGAAAAAATACGGTCCAATGATTCCACCAGCGTACAAACCACACCAAACAGTGCATTTTTCGGGATGCATGGGCAGTTCTTGAACGGCTTCTGGTTACTCTTCACTCCAAATGCGGCAATTTTGCTTATTTACGTAGCCATTCAACCAGAAATGAGCCTCATCGCTGAACGGTGAATGAACACATTTCGAACCGAACACTGATTTTGGTAATAAAATTCAATGATTTGCAAGCGTTGCTCGTTAGTCAGTCTATTCATGATGAAATGTCAAAGCATACTGAGCATCTTTCTCTTTGACACCATGTCTGAAATCCCACGTGATCTGTCAAATACTAATGCATGAAAATTCTAACCTCAAAAAAATCACCCTTTACTATGCGAATTCGATGAAATTTGGCACAGTGAATTCTGGTAGACCACTACCCATTCCTGTCAACTGTGATCCAGATTGGACCATATTTGGATTTAGCTGCCACATAGACCGATCTCCCGATATAGTGTAATGAGCCTATAAAAGGCGCTTTTTATACCCACCACCGAAGGATGAGGGCAAATTCATTTTGTCATTCCGTTTGCAACAATCACGCCGCAGTCTTTAAAAATAGAGATATTGAGCTGAAACTTTGCACATATTCTTTTTTTGTCCATAAGCAGGTTAAGTTCGAAGATGGGCCATATCGGACTATATCTTGATATAGCCCCCATATAGACCGTTCGGCCGATTTAGGGTCTTCGGCCCATAAAAGCTACATTTATTATCCGATTTTGCTGAGATTTAGGACAGTGAGTGGTGTTAGGCCCTTCGACATTCTTCTTCAATTTGTCTCAGATCGGTTCAGATTTGGATATAGCTGCCATATAGACCGATCCTCCGATTTAGGGTCATAGGCCCATAAAATCCACATTTATTATCCGATTTTGCTTAAATTTCGGACAGTGAGTTGTGTTAGTCCCTTCGATATTCTTCGTTAATTTGGCCCAGGTCGTTTCAGATTTGGATATAGCTGCCATATAGACCGATCTCTCGGTTTTAGGTTTTGTTGCCATAAAAGGCGCATTTATTGTCCGAATTTGCCGAAATTTGAGACAGTGAGTTGCGTTAGGCCCTTCGACGTCCTTCTTCAATTTGGAGCAGATCGGTGCAGATTTGAATATAGCTGCCATAAAGATCGATCCTCCGATTTAGGGACTTTGGCCCATAAAAGCCACATTTATTATCCGATTTTGCTGAAATTTGGGAGGGTGAGTTGAGTTAGGCCCTTCGACATTCCTCGTCAATTTGGCCCAGATCGGTCCAGACTTGGATATAGCTGCCATATAGACCGATCTCTCGGTTTTAGGTTTTGGGCCCATAAAAGGCGCATTTATTGTCCGATTTCGCCCAGATTTGGGACGGTGAGTTGTGTTAGGGCCTTCGACATCCTTCGTTAATTTGGAACAGATCGGTTCAGATTTGGATATAGCTGTCATATTGATCGATTTCTTTGTTTTAGGTTTTGGGGCCATTAAAGGCGCATTTATTGTCCGATGTTGACGAAAGTTGCGTTAAGCTCTTCGACGTCCTTCTTCAATTTGGCCCAGATCGGTGCAGATTTGAAAATTGCTGCCATATAGACCGATCTCTTCATTAGAGGTTTTGGGCCCATAAAAGGCGCATTTATTGTCCGATTTCGCCGAGATTTGGGACAGTACGTTGTGTTAGGCTTTTCGACATCCCTGCCATATATGGTTCAGATCGGTTCATTTTTAGTTGTAGCTTCTACCCAGCTTTTGGTTATAGATGAGTAAATACCCGAGTATTTACCCAATTTATCGGGTAAACACCTTTTTTGGGTATTTACCCATCGCCCATCTCTACTAATAATGGGGAGCTATATCAAAACATGGAGCTATACAATCCCAACTGACCTACACTAATTGGAAGTATAAGTGCAAACTGGCTAAATCGACTCAGAATGTCAAGACCATCAAGTTGAGTTTCACATCAATATTTCGAGGTGTTACAAAAGAAATGACGAAATAAGTATACCCCCATCCTATGGCGGAGGTTAAAGAAATGGACTTCCCCTAGCAACTCTCTCCCTCTTACCTTTTTTCCGAAATCTGCAGTTTTTGTAATGCTTCCTTCAACTCTGAGCCTTTGGGTATTTTACTCTGCTTAATCTCCTCCTTGTCTTCTTCAGTTTGTACTGTTTGAACAGATTTATTGTCTAGCGCAACAGGGTCATGGCATGTTTGTATTTCGACTTCCGAGGTGGATTTTGCTTCCGCTTTTGTGGAAGCCCCTTCCCTTTGAGGTGATGTATCAACACCTTTTGTGGATTCAACATCCACTTTAGGGGATATTTCATTTGTAGTGGCAACTTTCTCGTCCTTTTTGGATGATTTTTCTTGAATTGTAGTGGATTTTTCATCATCTTTTTTGGGAGTTGACTTTGCTGGTATTGGCTTTTCCTCCTTTTTGGGGGATTTTGGGGGTTTGTCTTCTTCAACAACTGTCTTGGTTTCATTCTTGGAATTATCCTTGATTACATTTATTTCTGCCTTCCTTCCTTCTGTTTGTGTACCCTGCTCTTTTCTTGACTGTTTTGTTGGAGTCTGTATGGGGGACATATTTTTGTCCACCATTTCCTTACGAGGTTTATTATTGGCCGATAGTTTTCTTTCAGCTGGCACTGGGGTTGTTGCCATATTAGCCTCAGTATTGCAGCCTATGTCCTTGGTGGAAGGTGCATCCAGCTTTGTGCTCTCTAAAACCTTTTCCTCATCTTTGTTGAGTTTTGTTTCTTTGTTTACAGCATCCTGGCCAAAGAGAGCCTCTACGGTATGCCAATGTTCTGTTTCCGTGGCCATTTTTAATTTCAACTCATTGAAATCCTTTTCCAAATCACTGTTCTTCTTTTCCAAATTTTTTATTTCATCTTCATAGAGTTTGCATTGGGTTTCGCTTTTGATGAGCTGCAAAAAGAAAGTGAAGCAAAATATTTGTGATAAAAATTTTGTTTTTTTTCAACTTTTTTTGCAAACCTTTATCAATTGTTGATTTCCTTCCATTTGTTCGTGATTTTCTTTCATTAATCCCTGCACTACTGCCTCAACAACTTTCTGCAGATTTTCCTCCTCCTTTGCCTCTTTGGGGGAAGTGTTGGTTGAGCATTTTTGTAAAAATTTGTTATAGGAAAACACGAAATTGGTGAGGAAGACGAGCGGTGTAAATTTGGCATATTTTTCTCGTAGGCTATTCAAGGATTTTTGTAAAAATCTAAAAAGAAGTTGCATGCATTAGTTCCATACTCGTTCTTTATTTGGACTTAAACTTTGCTCACTTAATTTTGATATTATTATTTTGGCGCTCGATTTGGAAGTTTTTGGTTAATTCTGCCTTTAAATTATCACGGCTTAAAAGGTCCAGTTGTAAGGATTCCGAATGTTGTTTTAGGGCATCACGTTCGTATTTTAATTGAATAACTTCCGATTTAGCTGGGAAATAGAAAAAAAAAATATTTTTATAAAGGAAAAAGGGGGTTGATGGTGCATCAGAAATCATGATCCACCATGCCAGTTAAAGTGTTTGGAATAGTAACACACACTTGCCCAACTTTTATAAGTTCTTTGCTCAGCTATTCTTGAATAGAAAGCATTTTATATGATCTCAAGCTAAAATATGTTCGAAAAATCACGAAAACATTTATAAACAAATAAAAAAGCGTTAAGTTCGGCCGAGCCGAACTTTGGATACCCACCACCTCGGCTGTACATGTAAACCACCTTTCGCCGAAATCCGGTGAAAAATGCATACCTGATCTTTTTAGTAGCTATATCTAAAAGTAAACCGATCTGAACCATATACGACACGGATGTCGAAAAGCCTAACATAAGTCACTGTGTCAAATTTCAGTGAAATCGGATTATAAATGCGCCTTTTATGGGGCCAAGACTTTAAATCGAGATATCAGTCTATATGGCAGCTATATTCAAATCTGATCCAATTTGGGGCAAATTAAAGAAGGATGTCGAAGGTCCTAACACAACTCACTGTCCCAAATTTCGGCGACATCGGATGCGCCTTTTATGGCCCCGAAACCTTAAATCGAGAGATCGGTCTATGTGGCAGCTATATCCAAATCTGAACCGATCTGTGCCATATTGCAGAAAGATGTCGAGGGGCTTAACTTAACTCACTGTCCCAAATTTTGGCGACAGCTGACAATAAATGCGGCTTTTATGGGCCCAAAACCTTAAATCGAAAGATCGGGCTATATGGCAGCTATACCCAAATATGGACCAATTTGGGCCAAGTTGCAGAAAAATGTCGAAGAGCCTAACACAACTCACTGCCCCAAATTTCGGCGAAATCGGACAACAAATGCGCCTTTTATAGGCCCAAAACCTTAAATCGAGTGATCGGTTTATATGGCAGCTATATCCAAATCTGGGCCGATCTGTGCCATATTGCAGAAAATGACGAGGGGCTTAACTTGACTCACTGTTCCAAATTTCGGCGACATCGGACAATAAATGCGCCTTTTATGGGCGCAAGACCTTAAATCGAAAGATCGGCCTATATGGCAGCTATATCTAAATCTGGACCGATTTGGGCCAAATGGAAGTAGGATGCCGACTGGGCTAACACAACTCACTGTCCCAAATTTTAGCAAAATCGGAGAATAAATGTGGCTTTTATGGGCCTAAGACCCTTAATCGGCGGATCGGTCTATATGGGGGCTATATCAAGATATAGTCCGATATAGCCCATCTATGTCGGACTATATCTTGAGGGTATAAAAAGAGAAGGAGAAAGAACAGAGCCCTGATCTATAACGACTCGTACAGTGCGATCTTTGAGAAAGCTCGAAATATATCGAAAGAAGCCATTACCGATACCAAATGCGTCAAGCTTTGATAGTAGTGCACGGTGCCAGACCCTATCAAATGCCTTGGAGATATCCAGAGCCATAACCTTACTCTCACCAAACTGGTGGATTGAGCGACGCCAACGTTCTGACAGAAGTGCCAAGAGGTCGCCCGTAGAGCGATTTACGCGGAACCCATACTGTTGGTCGCTAAGAAAGCCATTGCTCTCCATAACCTTGGAGAGAGCGGAGCATATCGCAATAGGCTGGTAATTCACAGGGTTGTTCGCCCCACCCTTCTTGGGTATGGGCTGAAAGTTCGCAATCTTCCAAAGCGCCGGGAACACCCCCTACCGTACGTAGGCAAGGTTGAAAAGATTGCGTTATGGACGAGCAAGCGTCGAAGAACACTTGCGGAAGACCAGTGTTGATATGGCATCGGGGCCCAGGGATTTATTTACGTCTAGATTCTCAAGAACCCTTTTAACTCCACGAGTTCGAAAAAATATCTGGGACATGACGCCAGATACATTTTCGATTAAGGGGAGTGGTTTATTGCCATCCGGCAGGGCAGAGTTTCCTGCAAATATATCAGCCAACAGGTTAGCCTTATCAACCGGGCCAGTGAACGGTTGAGCATTCTTAACAAGAGTTGGGATAGATGAAGAACTACCCTTTACCCTTTTCACGAACGACCAAAAGCTTACTTACTTCCTCGTGTAGAAGCAAGAACCTTAGTACGTAAAACAAGTAAAAGCGTGCTAAGTTCGGCCGGGCTGAATCCTATATACCCTCCACCATGGATCGCATTTGCCGAGTTCTTTTCCAGGCAACTCTTCTTAGGCAAAAAAGGATATAAGAAAAGATTTGCTCTGCTATAGACCGATATAGTAAACGCGTATGTCGATGGTCATGAGAGGATCCGTCGTACAAAATTTCAGGCAAATCGGATAATAATTGCGACCTCTAGAGGCTCAAGAAGTCAAGATCCCAGATCGGTTTACATGGCAGCTATATCAGGTTATGAACCGATTTGAACCTTATTTGATACAGTTGTTGAAAGTAAGAATAAAATACGTCATGCAAAATTTCAGCCAAATCGCATAGGAATTGCGCCCTCTAGAGGCTCAAGAAGTCAAGATCCCAGATGGGTTTATATGGCAGCTCTACCAGGTTATGGACCGACTTGAACTATATATAGCATAGTTGTTGGATGTCATAGCGAAACACGTCGTGTTAAATTTCAGCTAAATCGCATAGGAATTGCGCCCTCTAGAGGCTCAAGAAGTCATGATCCCAGATGGGTTTATATGGCAGCTATATCAGGTTATGAACCTACATAAACCATATTTGCCACATTTGTTGGAAGCCATAACGAAACACGTCTTGCAAAATTTCAGCTACGTCATATAGGAATTGCGCCCTCTAGAGGCTCAAGAAGTCAAGATCCCAGATCGGTTTGTATGGTAGCTATATCAGGTTACGGACTGACTTGAACCATATTTGCCACAGTTGTTGGAAGTCGTAACGAAATATGTCATGCAAAATTTCGCCTAAATCAGATAGGTTTTGCGCCCTCTAGAAGCTTAAGAAGTCATGATCCCAGATCGGTTTATATATCATCAGCTATATCAGGTATGGATCAACTTGAACCATATTTGCCACAGTTGTTGGAAGTCATAACGTCTTCCAAAATTTCAGCTACGTCATATAGGAATTGCTCCCTCCAAAAGCTTAAGAAGTCAAGACCCCAGACCGGTTTATATGACAGCTATATCAGGTTATGGACCGATTTCAACCATACTTATCGCATTTGTTGGAAATCATAACAAAACACCTTATGCAAAATTTCAGCCAAATCGGATAAGAATTGCGCCCTCTAGTGGCTCAAGAAGTCGAGATCCAAGACCGGTTTATATGGCAGCCATATCAAATGGCGATATGGCTCATTTTCAATCCCAACCAGTCTGCAATTCGAATAAGCCGGTGTGAGCGTGAAACTAACTCTCCACTCGGTTTTTTGCACTGCTCTCACACTTTGAATCGCAGAGCATGGGCAGACCAAATATAGAGTCGAAGCAATGCTACAATAGGGTGGATGTGCGGTGTGTGCCATTAACTGGTATAAATATACAACCCCAAGGCCATACCCCCTTACCTTCATCCAAATCCCGTTGCATTTTTGCCACCAGAAATTTCTCTTCTGTTGTACTCTGCAAATCAGCCACCAGATGTCGCAAATTGATGTGGTTATCAGTGATGTCATTGAGCAATCGTTGTTGGGAGGCTATTTGATTTTGGGCTATCTCCAAAAGGCTTTCCAATTGTGTGATTTTGCGCTGTAATTCCAAACGTTGACCATTGAAATCCTTTACCAATTGTTTTTGAGCATCAAAATCCTTTTGAGAGATAAAAGCCAATTGAAGATCATCCTGAATAATGCCATAGTCCAAACACATTTCCGGTATATTGAGTTTGGAACCATCTTTGCCCTTTAATATCTCCTGGGTAAGGAAGGCCAATTGCATTTGACTCTGCTGAAAGGATTGCTGCAACAGATTATATTCGTCATGGCTGTACAGGTACACTGCCTTGTGATAGTCCATGTCTTGGCTAAGTTTCTCAATAGCGGCTTTCAGCAAAGAAATTTCCCGCTGCAAGACACCCTCTCTTTCAATGTGCTTTAGTTCCAAATGTTTTAGATCTGTAAGATTTTTATCGAAATCCTCACGTAGATATCGAAAGCTTTTGGTCTCTTTGCTTAGACTCAACTCCAGTTGAAGAATTTGTTCTGTGAGCTGAGAACAATTTTTCATAACCTCCGCCTCGCTGGCATTAAGGTGCAGCTGAAGTTCGTCGTAATATTTTTTATAGATTTTGAGTTCTGCCAACTCTGTTTCGTGGTGGCGTTGCTCGGCAAGAGTTAAACCAGTTGCAGGGGTTTGTATATTGGGTATATTGAGGCTTTTATTGGGAGTAGTGGGTCTGGTGGAAGTGTCCAAATAAGGGGGCATTTCCAGAGGTGTTATATCAGGGCCTTTAATTTCACCCTCTTCACGTAGACTGTCAATGGACTGTAGCTCCTGCAGTTCATGTTGTTGCTGGCTTAAATGCTGCTCCAAAGCTTTTTCTCTCTCTTTTAGCTGTTGCACCTGCTCTCTCAAACGCTTGGGAGTATTTAAGGGAGTACTGGAAATCTTCAAGGCTCTTATTAATCTTTGCAAGAGTATATCGTTGATGGTTATATGCTCGGAGCAATCTAGAAATTTATAAAAAAAAGAAAATAATTCATGAAAATCCTTTGGTTACTAATTTCCTACTCACCATCGTATTCCCTTAATTTCTCCAGAATTTCCAACATTCCCTGCCTTAGCAGCTCATTTTCTTCTAAAATCTCTTGATATCTCATTTCTGACTCTCTTGTGGTTTGATCTTGTAGCTCAACTCTCAAATTACCATGACATTGACTGCATACGGTTACCATTAGCGAGGCCTCTGCCGAATTTCCTGAATCGTCCACCTCACCCATTTCTTTGGAAGAACGCCTTGAGAGAAGATTGGCTGGCCTATGTTTCGGGGAGTTTTTGGGAGTCCTGAATAACAAATTGGTTAATTGATCCACAGTAGTCTCAGGGCTATTATTTCCTTTCTCGTTATACACAGTAACAGGTGTTCGCTTATCTGGGCTGATGTTGAGCTGACGTTGTAGTTCAAGAAGTTCTTTTCTAAAGGAGAATGTTAAATGGTTTAGAAAAGAGTTCGAACAAAATTTGAATTCAAACAAAGTTTGGAGACGACTGACAGCCATTGGTTAATAGCTAAGGTCAGGCTAGGTTTAAGTGGCAGTCTCCCATCAGACTCACTTAGACGTTCTCGTCCATTGTAATACCACAGGAAGGAAGTTGCATTCTAAGTCCTACCGTTGAACCATCCAGATCGCTTAAAAAAGCCCAACGTCCACTAAATCAGGCCACGTTCTCAAAGAAATGAGAACCTAAAGACGAACTCCTTCTGACTGCCAGTGCCAGTCTCTTCTTCCTTGACTTTCTCAAAGCTTCTGCAAAAGTCGTAACTGGTAACCCATGTCAGCATGTTTTCCCGATCAGACAGTAATCTGTCTTGATGACGGACACAATGGCTGAGACGTCCGTCCGTTCTAGCTAGCGACAGCAAAGCGGTAGACCGAACCACAACCCCTACTTTGTGATGTGTAATCCACACTGCCTGGGATATTGGGCATTGTATCAAGGATCAAACAGTGTCCGTAGGCGGTGAATGACTTAAGGGAAAGCTGCCTTAGCCTCACAGCAGTGGTCGTAGCAATTTGTCTAGTCACGATATTCAGGGGCATTAGGTGTAGCATTAAATTCAGTGCATCAGATGGTGTCGTCCTCAGTGCGGCTGTGGCGGTATGAAATAAGGCCCCAATGCAATAAAGCCCCAAATGGAAAATGAAAGAAAAACTCAAAAATGGGGTTTATCTCATAATGAAATATCACCCCAAAAGTAAAAAATGAAATAAGGCCGCAACGAAATGAAAAACAGCCCAAACTAAAATGGAATAGGGACCGAAAATTAGGGGCATTATTTCATATAAAAGTCCCTATTTTAAAATGAAGTAATGCCCCAATAAGGGGACAAGTGTCCGGCAGATCTTTCGAAATGTGTTGCGCTATGTTTTATTTAAAATGTTTGTAGAACTAAAAAAAGCCCCCAATATTGGGGCTTTGTGTCATTTCCAAATATGGGGTCTTATTCCATACGAAAATAAGCCCTAATTTATAAAATGAAATAAAGCCCCATAAAATCAAATAAATCCCTATAAAACGAAATAAAACCCCATAAACCGAGATAGAGCCCAAATTATCGTTGCTTTTGTTTCATGCATAAAAGTTTGGGGTTTTATGTCATTTTCATTACATTGGGGCCATATTTCATACCCCCGTCCCTATAGGTATCTTTTATCTCCTGGTGAAAAGAACAACTTCTGCCTTGCACGGATTTACGCCTAGACTTAAACCTTAGGTTAGGTTTAAGTGGCTGTCTGCCATCAGACTCAGACGTTTTCGTCCATTGTGATACCACAGGAACAGAAGATGGAAGATGCCTTCTAGTTCATACGGTTGAACCATCCAGATCGCTTTGAAAAGACCAATAACTTGCGAATGTTCACATCCGATAAGCAGACAGGTTCTCAAAGAAGTGAGAACCTAAAGTGTAACTCCTTCTGACTGCTAGTGCCGGACACACACACAGAAGGTGTTCTTCGAAGTCCTCACAGCTTCTGCAAAAGTCATTGCTGGCAACCTTCAGTCTGTCAGCATGTTTTCTGATAAGACAGTGACCTGTCATGACGGACACAATGGCTGAGACGTCTGTTCTAGCCAAAATGACAGCAAAGCGGTAGACCTCTTCAGGTCTAGGTTAGGTCACATAGTTTTGGAATGCTCACAGCCCCCTCTTTGTGACAGTCTATCATTTGTTGTCCTTCGCGCCTGGTCCTGAAAAACTTAGCTTACATGTCGCTAGAGGCATATCCACAGATTCAAGTATTCCCGGAAGGTGTAGGGTAGTTCCTAGTCCCCCAAGCTCATCCGCTTTACATTTCCCTGGAATATCTATGTGGCCCGGCACCCAGAACAGGTGAATTTTGAACTGCTCAGCCATCTCGTTGAGAGATCTGCGACAGTCGAGGACGGTTTTTGAGTTCAGAAATACGTTATCCAGGGATTTAATAGCTGCCTGGCTGTCTGAGAAGATATTTATGCCAATCGTCGTAATGACATTATATCTTAGCCATTCCACCACTTCCTTAACTGGAGGGATCTACGCTTGATACACACTGCAGTGGTCGGGTAACTTATTCGATATGGCCAGTTCTAGATCTTTAGAGTACCCCCAAATCCCACCTGGTCGTTTAATTTGAAACCATGCGTATAGAAGTTTATGTAACTTCTGTTACCAGGGATATCGTAGTTCCTATCAGGAATTGTGGTACAGTAATTTTTATCAAAAAGCGGCTCAGGTAGGGTGTAATACACACTGTCTGAAACATCGGATATTGTATCAAGGATAACACAGTGTCCGTAGCCGCCACATGATCAACGAGAAAGCTCCCTTAACCTCACGGCAGTGGTCGCTGCAATTTGGGTGGTTTCGGTGTCGTCCTCAGTGCGGCTGTGATGCACAAACAAGCCATCCTTTGGATCCCGTTAAGTATTGAGCAGTAGGTGGACTTTTGAAGCGCCGTCCACCAGACCACAACACCATATAGCATTATAGGTCTGACAATTGCAGTATATACCCAATGCATGACACGCGGTCTATACCCCTAACTTTTGCCAATGACTCTCTTGCAGGTGTATAGAGCAAGAGTTGCCTTTCTTGCCCTTTCCAAAATGTTGGATTTGAAGTTCAATTTCCTTTCCAGCAAAACACCCAGGTATTTTGCGCTTTCTGTAAATGGAACATTCTCTCCACCCAAGGAGACGGGTTCCACTGTAGGCAACTTGTTATGGTCAAAAGCTGATGTGAGAAGCGACCAAAATTGGGAAATTTGATTTCTTTTATTTTGTCAGTGGGCTCGATTTGGCCCATTGGACTCGAAGCAATATTTGGAGGTATCTTATAACCGCTTTAATCAGATTACCTTACAAGAGTTTCACTCATCCCTTTACTCACCTCAAATCGCATTTCTCCATTTTCAACTGCAAACGCATCTCCTCGGATGCTCTCAGCTTCAAAGTTAACTTTTCAATCATTTTCTCTTTGCAACGCTCTTTGGCGGAGAGATTTTTTGTTGTTATTACCACATCCTCGGGTATATTTAAACGCTTCCTCAACAAAGTGTTCTCTTGAGCTATTTCATGCATGGAATTTAGTTCCATGACTAAGGCTCTGATTTGTTTTTCTCTCGATTGTAATTTATTCTCGAGAGAGGAGCATTTTCTCAAAGCTGACAAGAGACCATCTTCGCCCCTTTGATAGGCGGTCAAGGCATTGGAAGCTTCCAAAGCCTGCTTAGCTTTGAGACAACACTCCTCTTCGGCTTTTTCTAGCATTTCGGTAAGCTCACGGCACTTATCATTGCTGGTCTTTAAGGCTCTCTCAATGGCCTTACAACAGGAACGGGGATTTTGGGGATTGCGTTCGTGTTCTCGCTCTGCGGTGATTTTATTCATAAGCTTGGTAGAGGCTATCATCTCTTCTGCCATGGATTTGATTTTCAGCTCAAGTTGTTCGATAAGTTTGTCGCGGCATTCCAGTGACTACGGGAAAAAAGGGAGAGAAACAAGCAGAAAAACGTAAAAAAGAGTTCAAAATGTCTTAGAGCTTTTCTATACTCTAGCAAAAGGCATACACAAAGGAATTGAGAGACTCCTAAAGGCCAAAACAGAATGAGAGCGTTGAGGAGGGCTGGGTTGAAAAATGCAACTCTGCAAACAAATCCCAAAAAGCAACAGGCAAAATGTAAAGAATTTTCACCTTTGATGGGCCTTCAGGCGTTAGTGACATTGACGTTACGGCTGCAAATGGGGCGGCATTTCTTGCCTGCCAGTTAAGTTGGAGGTTTGTGACGAATGGCTCAAGTGACCATAATCCGATTGAGATTATGGTCACTTCCAGGGATCGTCGGACTCGGGTAACGACTGAACGATCCAGGCGCTGGAAAGATCGAGACGTGAAGTGTGACTTGCATGTGGAAAGTTTTAGGGATGCCCTTAGATGACTTTAGGGCACAGACCGTAGATGACCAAGTTGATATGGTGGACGAGTGAATGATGCGCTCCTTGACAGACGTCGAGAGACGAAACCGAGTAAGGTCAAGTGGTGGACCCGTGAGCTGGAAACAATGCGGCAGAACGTCAGCCGTCTAAGGAAGCGATTCCAAAGAGCCAGATGTTCCAATGCTGAGGATTTTGTCTCACGCCGCAACGACTACCTTAGCAATTTGAGGACGTACAAGCAACTATTGATTGGGAGCAAGGAAGATCACTTTAGGAGATTTGTACAGGACTACAGAGATGATCCATGGGGCAAGGTATACCGCTTGTGCCGGCGCGGTGGGCAATAGGGTTCTATTCAGGGTGACCTGGGCGGTTTTAGAGTGGGGGACAATGTATTGACTTTTTGGAATGAGTGTGCTAGGTTGTTAATGGGAACGTTCTATCCCGATGCGGATGAGCACGAACAGGTTCCCAGTATGGAGATGATCGAGCATCCTCCAAGTCTGGAAAGGGTCGAGATAGTGGATAGTGTCTGCCGGCTTAGAAGCGGGAGGTTACCTGGCATGGACGGTATGACTGGACAGATGTGTAAAAGCATCTGGAAGGCTATACATGGCCATGTCGAGTTGATCCTCACACGATGTGTCGGAGTAGGCTATTTCCCTCAAACGTGTAAATGTGCTCGAGTCGTAGTCCTTCTGAAATCACCCGATCGATTGAGGAGCAATCCAAGATTGTATCGGGGCATCAGTCTCCTCCCCGTGCTTGCAAAAGTATTGGAGAGGATAATGGTGACAAGATTTAGGGAGGGCTACGAAGAGGGTACGGCTTTCGGGAGGAGAAGAGCACTGTGGATGTCTGGATCCACGTCCAGAACTGTGTGAGAGAATCGAGCGCCAAATATGTCCTTGGCATATTTGTCGATTTCAAAGGCGCGTTCGATTACCTTTCATGGCGTAGTATACTCACAAGATTAGGCGAAAGAGGTTGTCGGGAATTTCCTCTCTGGCGTAGTTACTTCTGTGATAGAAGAGCATGCGTGTTTGGTGCTAGCGATACGGTTTGGAAGGATATTCAGCATGGCTGCCCTCAGGGGTCCATCTGTGCTCCATATATATGGAACGTCAAGATGGATCCCCGTGCTGGAACGTCTCGCTGAGTCCTTCAAAATCAGTGCATATGCGGATGACCTGCTGATCCTGGTTGAGGAAGATTCCAGATTTGCTCTGGAAACTCGCGGTGAGCTTGCCATGGGCATTGTGCGCGAATGGAGCGATCGTGTTGGTGTTGACGTCGCGGAGGACAAAACCGTGACAATGTTGCTCAAGGGCATCTTGTCGCGGAATCGTCCACCATCGATTCGATCTGGTAAAGGTAGCATCAGGAATGTAGCTCTCGTAAAATGTCTGGGAGTGACTGTTTCGGAGAATGGATTTCCTGGTCCATTTGGATCGGGTGGAGGAAAAGATGACTGGAGTAGCAGGAATGGTTAAGTGTGTTCTGAGAAGTTATTGGGGTCTTAGTCGTCGCGCTGTTCGGTCCATTTCTATTTGTTGCTTAGGCAACTTATGGAGCGCCTGTATTATACGGAATTGCTGCGACAGTCTTAGGACGGAAGAAGGTCCTCTCTTGTCAGAGGGTGGCAATGCTGGCTTGCTTGCCTGTGTGTAGACCTGTTTCGACAGATGCACTACAGGTATTGCTTGGCGCGCCCCCGCTTGTTTTACTCGTGAGTTATATGGCCGTTCTGTAAAGTGTAAAAAAGGGAATTCCATTAGTGCGTGAGGATTGGCTCACCGCTTCTGAGCTTGCAGATGGGGATGTTAGGCGACTCAAGGCATTCATTTGGAGCGTCTTGATGATAGATGGAAAACTAGATGGACGAACAGTGACAATGGTCAGATGACTTACGAATTTATTCTTGACGCGACGTTTGTACGAGACCGCCCGGACTTTGGCTTCGGCCTAAGTCTGGGCTTCATACTGACGGGACATGGTTCCTTTAATGCATTTTTGCATCGGAGGAATTTGTCCACGACTGTTCTGAGCGTCTGTGGGAGACGTGAGAACTGGAGGCATGTACTGACAGAATGCCCATACTATGCAGACATTAGAGATTTAGGCGCGATGGGGATAAGCGAGGCGGTGTGGGATTTCAGTAGGGCCCTTGAAGACGAGATGACTGTTGCAAGGCTGGCCACCTTTTCCCGGGAAGTATTTCTTAGGAAACGGATAAGACTTACTGCAGGTAGGAATACACGCTAGTTATCCATAACGAGGTGTTGCTGTACTGGCGCGACCGCGTGATATGGTGCTGCGCATGACATGGCCTGGCACCTGCCTTGCCCATGTTGATGCTGCCGCGTTTGCCCATCGTTGGTTCCCGTAGCTTTTGTGGTTGTGTTCGGTCATCCGTGAGGGTGGTCGCGTTAATTGTGAGTCCCAAGTTGAAGCAGATATTTGTGGCGTAGCCAGTGAGGGCTGCCGTGTTCTGTTTGTGTATATCGTCCTGATGTATGTCGTTTTGGTGCATACTTTTGTATGCTGGCTTAAGGTCGGCTTAGGGCGATTCATTTCTTCCAGGTGACCAGTCCAGAACTGTTTGGGGTTCAACTGGTAGTAGTCTTTTAAGTCTACGAAGTCTGACCGGAGACTTTAATCTGGTACCACGGGTGTCAGGAGTCCCTTGAACTTCGGTTCCAGCCTGGCAATGGTGAGGCCCCAGTGGGGAGAAATGTGGTGGCTTTGGTTTGTACCCAAATCACGGGTAGAGCATAAGCTCGGATTCGCGTTTTCAACTGTGTGGCGTGACCCATAGATCGGAAGGAGTTTTTGGTACTGCTCCGCTCCTAACCAAGGAGGTGAACACGTCCAAATACGTGGGAACAAATTGGTACTCATATGTGGATTACCACAAGTGGGAGCGTTGGTAGATGCATTGTATTCACCCTTGGGCCTTGGGTCTCGTAGGTTAGGGCCGCGATGACAGGCATCTGCGTTGAACACGACATTCGTGTGCGTTTTGACAGTTCGTGTAAAAAGTCGAAGTTAGGCTTTATGCGGGCTGTGTTACTAGCGCTCTTAACATTTATTCGCCGAGGAGTTTGCCATTTCTTCCATCTGTTAGAGATTTTTTTGAAGAAATTTTAAAGAGTCTCTCCATTAACTTTGTCTATGGCATCTATGTGCTTGAGCCAATAATACAGGTGACATACAAGGGAAGACTTCAGAATTATTTTCTTCAAAGTTTGAAAGTTTATACATACATTTCCTTGTCGAAAGCTTAAGGGATTTAGATTTTCGTTAACACTTACATGCAATAGCTTGGACTTTTCCTCCTGTTCACTGCATTCCTCACTTTCTGTTTTTGTCTCACTATCCATGGGACTGAGATGTGCATCCTCTGAGCGATCATTGCGATCTTTCATCTTCTTCAGTTGTTTTTCCTTTTCCTCAACGATTTTCTTCCAGGCCATAGCCTTCTTTTCCAATTTTTCTACAAATTCTTTTACCTCTGCCTCACTTTTCTCTCGTTCATCTTCCAAATAGGTGATGTTGCCCTCCAGACGTTTAATTTCAATATTTAATTCTTGTATAGTTTCTTTGTGAGCCGATTTTTCACTCTGAGCTAAGGTGATGTCCGCTTTGAGTTTCATTACCACATCTTTGCTATGCTTCAGATCTTTTTCTAGGGTTAGTATGGTTTTCGATTGTTCGATATTTTGATTTTGAAGAGACTGAAATGAGAAAAGAAGTAAAAATAGTACAAATCATCAAAAAAATTTATATGAGAAGCCAGTAAGGAGAGGCGAAAGTAGGGCGGAGTTGACTATATTATACCCAACACCGTCGAGTCTACTTTCTACTTTGAATACATTGAACCTATGTCGAAATTTAGTTGTACTTTGGTTTTGTGTATCTATTGAATTTGCGAATAGAACCTTGTAAGATTTTTTTACGATATGACCTAAATTGCGTTAATTCAAGTTTTAAGTTTTAAGCTCAATGACAAGGGCCTCCTTTTTATGGCCGATTCCGAACGGCGTGCCGCAGTGCGACACCTCCTTGGAGAGAAGTTTTACATGGCATAATACCTCACAAACGTTGCCAGCATTGGGAGGGGAAAACCACCGCTGAAATTTTTTTCTGATGGTCTCGCCAGGATTCGAACCCATCCGTTCAGCGTCATAAGCGGACATGCGAACCTCTGTGCTACGGTGGCCTCCTGGAGGTAGCAAATATCGGCTTAGATTTGAATTTTATCTCTTGAATTCTGCCCTTACAGGAATGGAAGCTTGGCCTTGTCTTACATAATAAGGTAATGGATAAAAGTCTCATATATAAGGGGTTAAGAAAGGTTCATCGCGCGCTTCATTGTGTTCAGCGACAAAGCTCATTTTTGGCTCAATGGGTACATAAATAAGCAGAATTGTCGATTCTGGAGTGAGGATCAGCGAGAAGCACTGCAAGATCTACCAATGCATCCAGAAAAAGTCATAGTTTGGTGCGGCTTATGGGCTGGTGGCAGCATTGGACCGTACTTCTTCAAAGATCATGCGAATCGTATCCTAACTGTGAGTGGTGAGCGCTACCGTGAGATGATATCCAACTTTTTTTTTGTCAAAAATGCAAGACCTTGACTTGCATGACATGTAGTTTCAACAAGACGGTGCCACGTGCCAACCAGCACGCGCAAAAATGGACTTTTTGAAAGGAGAGTTTAGTTTTATTTCTCGTTCGGAACCGGTCAATTGGCCGCCTAGATCGTGCGATTTAACGCCTTTAGAGTTGTTTGTACAGACAAACCTGCCTCAATTGAAATGTTGAAAAGAATATGCCAAAGTTGGACTGAGCGGATGGACCATGTGCGGCGCAGTCATGGTCAACATTTGCATGAAATAATCTCCAAGCACTAACTTATATGGACCGCATCAACGATTCAAATAAAGATTTCATTATTTTTCTTGGATTTTATGTGTTTTTATACCCACCACCGAAGGATGGGGGTATATTCATTTTGTCATTCCGTTTGCAACACATCGAAATATCCATTTCCGACCCTATAATATAATCTGGATCAGCGTAAGACGATTTAGCCATGTCCATCTGTCTGTCTGTTAAATCACACTACAGTCTTTAAAAATAGAGATATTGATCTGAAACTTTTCACAGATCCTTTTTTTATTCATAAGTTGGTTAAGTTCGAAGATGGGCTATATCGGACTATATCATGATTTAGCCCCCATATAGACCGATTCCCCGACTTAGGGTCTTAGGCCTATAAAAGCCACATTTATTATCCGATTTTGCTAAAATTTGGGACAGTGAGTTGTATTATGCCCTCCGACATCTTTCTTCAATTTGGCTCGGATCGGTTCAGATTTGGATATAACTGCCATAGAGACCGATCTCTCGGTTTAAGGTCTTGGGCCCATAAAAGATGCATTTATTGCCCGATTTAGTAAAAATTTGGGACAGTGAGTTGTGTTAGGCCGCTGGACATTCTTCTTCAATATGGTCTAGATTCGTTCAGATTTGGATATAGCTGCCATATAGACCGATCTCTCGATTTAAGGTTTTGGACCCATAAAGGGTACATTTATTGTCCGATTTCGCCGAAATTTTGTATGGTGAGTTGTGTATTCAGATTTGGATATAGCTGTCATATAGATCGATCTCTCGATTTAAGATCTTGGCCCATTAAAAGACACATTTATAATCCGACTAGATGGACCGAGCCGCCCCGCTGGGCCTTCGAATAATATCATTAGAATATCAAATTCGTTTTCTAATCTCAAATACCATTCACTAAAACCCCTTATTGAAAAAGCCAGCAAATATACCCGGTTTGAGGTATGGGCATTAAAAACTATGAACATCGAGCTCCACTGTCTTAAAGACCCTAATTGTCTTGGTGAGCAAATACGTCCGATTTGGGGGTTGTTATTGTGGTTGGTCGCGAATGTTGATATCAGATTCATGATCTTCTCCCAAATACCCTTCATTTGAGCTCCATTTTTTCATAGTCGGCAAACATGACCGATTTGGAGGTGTTTTGGGGGATGCGGCGCCCACTCAGTGACATGGATTTGAAAATATATATCAGATTCGTATTCTAATCTAAAATGCCTCTTATTTAAGCCTCATATTGCAATGGTCAGCAAATACTTCCTATTTGGGTGGTGTTATGGGGGTGGGGTAGCCCCATAGACACTTTTCCCAAACATTGATATCAGATTCGTGCTTTACTTCCAAAGACCTTTCATTTGAGCCCCATATTGCTATGGTCGTAAATTTGTCTTCTTTGGGGGATGTTCTCGGGTATGGACGGCCTTCCAAACACTTGGTCCCACATTTCGATATCAGATTCGTATTCTATATTCAAATACCTTATATTTAAGCCCCATATTGCCATGGTCAGGAAATAAGTGTTGTTTGGGGGGTGTTTTGGGGAAGAGGTGCACCCCCAGAAACTTTGTCCCAAATTTGGATATCAGATTCGTATATTACTCGCAAATACCTTTCATTTGAGTCCCATATTGCCATTATCGCTAAATATATCCCATTAAGGGGTGTTTTGGGGGTTGGGGTGGTCCCCCAAACACTTGGTCCGACGATTGGATATCAGATACGTTTTCTCATCTTAAATACATTTCATTTGAGTCCCATATTGTCGTGATTGGTGTATATGTATATTTGATAGGTTTTGGGGTGGGGCGCCCCCCCTAGGTACCCCATCCGAAATTTGGATACCAAATTTGTGTTTGTAGTTTACTATAAGAGAGCACACAAAATTTCGCTTAAATCGCATCACACATGTCCGAGATCTGGCGTTTCTGAAAATTAGGATAAGGGGGAGGGTCCGCTTCCCTATTTTCACCACGGGATCATTATGCACCATCAGTGAAAATTTCAAGAAAATGGGTTCAACCGTTTCTGAGTCTATAAGGAACACACAAAGAAACAAACACAAATTAATTTTTATACCCTCCACCATAGGATGGGGGGTATACTAATTTCGTCATTCTGTTTGTAACTACTCGAAATATTCGTCTGAGACCCCATAAAGTATATATATTCTTGATCGTCGCGACATTTTATGTCGATCTAGCCATGTCCGTCCGTCTGTCCATCTGTCTGTCGAAAGCACGCTAACTTCCAAAGGAGTAAAACTAGCCGCTTGAAATTTTGCACAAATACTTCTTAATAATGTAGGTCGGTAAATGGGCCATATCGGTCCATGTTTCGATAAAGCTGCCATATAAACCGATCTTGGGTCTTGACTTCTTAAGCCTCTAGAGTGCGCCATTCTTATTCGATTGGAATGAAATTTTGCACGACGTGTTTTGTTATGATATCCAACAACTGTGCCAAGTATGGTTCAAATCGGTCCATAACCTGATATAGCTGTCGTATAACCCGATCTTGGGTCTTGACTTCTTGAGCCTTTAGAGGACGCAGTTCTTATCCGATTTGGCTGAAATTTTGCATGACGAATTTTATTCTTACTCTCAACAACTGTGTCAAATAAGGTTCAAATCGGTCCATGACCTGATATAGCTGTCATATAAACCGATCTTGGTCTTGACTTCTTGAGCCTCTAGAGTGCGCAATTCTTATACGATTTGAATGAATTTTTGCACGACGTGTTTTGCTATGATATCCAACAACTGTGCCAAGTATGGTTCAAATCGGTTCATAACCTGATATAGCTGTCATATAAACAGATCTGGGGACTTGACTTCTTGAGCGTCTAGAGGGCGCAATTCCTACCCGATTTGGCTGAAATTTTGCATGACGAATTTTATTCTTACTCTCAACAACTGTGTCAAATAAGGTTCAAATCGGTTCATAACCTGATATAGCTGCCATATAAACCGATCTGGGATCTTGACTTCTTGAGCCTCTAGAGGTCGCAATTATTATCCGATTTGCCTGAAATTTTGTACGACGGATCCTCTCATGACCATCAACATGCGTGTTTATTATGGTCTGAATCTGTATCTGCCCGATACAGCTCCCATATAAATCGATCTCTTTATTTTACTTCTTAAGCCCCCAAAGGGCGCAATCCTTATTCGAATTGGCTAACATTTTACACAGGTCTCCAAACTTAACGCCATTTTACTTGTTTTTGCTGCAATAAAAATTGCGACTTACCTCTATTTCCCTTAATAAACGTTTAATATGCTTATTCTTGGTATTTATATTACGCAGCAATGTTTCCTGTTTATCCAATTCTGATAAAGGATCCGATGAATCCTTGTCACTGCCTTCAGCATGGGCGGCGGCTTCTTGCAGTCGCTTTTGCATGGAAAACATATCTTCGGTCAACTGAAGGGTAAGAAGAAAAACATGAAATATTTTTAGAGAATTACCCAATAGAAAAATGAGTTCCTTTTTCTCAATTTCAAGGCCTTTTCAAACCAAACATCGATTTTTGTTCTTATTTACATACCTCCTTTACTTTTCTTTTGTATTCAAGACGTTCGTCCTCTAAATCACTCAACATTCTTTTCAGTTTTTCATTTTCATCCACCAAACGGTCATTTTGGGATTCTATGATAGAACAAAGTAGGCGTTTAAGCAACAAACCCTTTCACAGACTTACCCCTTTCACAGACTTACCCAAGCTGCCCTGATCCTTTGCTTCCAACTCGCCTTCCAATTGCTTGACCTGTCTACCTTTGAAGTCCAGTACGGCGAGTGTTAGATCTAAGGTTTTGCGTAACGATTTCTTAGGTAAGTCCTCAACAACCCGAGACAATTGTAACAGAGTTTCGTAGACTTCTTCCTTTTGTTTAAAGGAAAAATCCTTAAATTTTCGCACTGACACCACCTCAGGCAGTTCCATGGTTACAGCGAGCCTTCTTTCACCAGTTTTGAAGCGGGAGTTAACGAATATTTAGTCCAAATAACGCAAAAGTCAAAAAATTTCCTTGACATTTAGGTTTTTTAATTATTTCCCAAGATTTTCCTTAGATTTTTCTTTTTCGAGACATTTACTGACATTTTAGTTGAAGACTTTAAATGGAATGACTAGTCTATACCATTAAGGGTTGCCTTGACAACCGATCTATCATTCCACTTGCCACTTGGGTAAGTGACAATGTTTTGGTGTAAACATTTCAATTTCAATGTGCTTTGGTCGGTCGGCCCGGCTTAAATCATTCCCTAGGTCCTTTGTTTATATTTTAGTGGTTGTTTTTTTGTCTTCTCCTTTGGTTCTTGGCCACGTGCTATTCAGGGTGAGGGTAGTTTTTATGGCCTACGTTCATTCCTCCTTTCTTGGTTTGTTTTTGTTAAGGTTTTATTTTGATTACTGTCTTCTGTTTTGTGGATTCTAAATGGAATCCATGATAGAAGAAGGCTTTGTTTTTTTTGAAAACAAGGCCATTGACATTGAACTTGTTGTGGTGTGCTGAATGAGAAGGAGGGAGAGGAAGTAAAGGGGAAGAATTGGGCACGAAAGTTTATTTTTAAATGTTGGTGTTAAGATATTTTAAGGCAAAGGCAAAAGTCGATGTAGTTGGATTGCTAATTAAAAATTTCATTGAAAATCCATTAGAAATCGAAATTTCAGTTGGAAAACTTAAACTGGCTATGCGTCCTGGAGGGAAATGGGCCTTAATTCGTGACACCATCAACAAATTTAAAAATTTCATTGAAAATCCATTAGAAATGGAAATTTCAGTTGGAAAACTTAAAATGGCTGTATCTCCTAAACTAAGCGTCCTAGAGGGAAATGGGCCTTAATTCGTGACACCATCAAAAAATTAAAAATTTCATTGAAAATCCATTAGAAATGGAAATTTCAGTTGGAAAACTTAAAATGGCTGTATCTCCTAAACTAAGCGTCCTAGAGGGAAATGGGCCTTAATTCGTGACACAATCAAAAAATTAAAAATTTCATTGAAAATCCATTAGAAATCGAAATTTCAGTTGGAGAACTTATATCTCCTAAACTATGCGTCCTAGAAGAAAATGGGCCTTAATTCGTGACACCATCAAAAAATGAAAAATTTCATTGAAAATCCATTAGAAATGGAAATTTCAGTTGGAAAACTTAAAATGGCTGTATCTCCTAAACTATGCGTCCTAGAGGGAAATGGGTCTTAATTCGTGACACCATCAAAAAATTAAAAATTTCCATTAGAAATCGAAATTTCAGTAGGAAACTTAAAATGGCTCTATCTCCTAAACTATGCGTCCTAGAGAAAAATGGGCCTTAATTCGTGACACCATGAAAAAATTAAAAATTTCACTGAAAATCCATTAGAAATTTCAGTTGGAAAGCTTAAAATGGTGTATCTCCTAAACTAAGCGTCCTAGAGGGAAATGGGGCTTAATTCGTGACACCATCAAAAAATTAAAAATTTCATTGAAAATCCATGAGAAATGGAAATTTTAGTTGGAAAACTTAAAATGGCCGTATCTCCTAAACTAAGCGTCCTAGAGGGAAATGGGCCTTAATTCGTGACACCATCAAAAAATTAAAAATTTCATTGAAAATCCATTAGAAATCGAAATTTCAGTTGGAAAACTTAAAATGGCTGTATCTCCTAAACTAAGTGTCCTAGAGGGAAATGGGCCTTAATTCGTGACACCATCAAAAAATTAAAAATTTCATTGAAAATCCATTAGAAATGGAAATTTCAGTTGCAAAACTTAAAATGGCTGTATCTCCTAAACTATGCGTCCTAGAGGGAAATGGGCCTTAATTCGTGACACCATCAAAAAATTTAAAAATTTCATTGAAAATCCATTAGAAATCGAAATTTCAGTTGCAAAACTTAAAATGGCTGTATCTCCTAAACTATGCGTCCTAGAGGGAAATGGGCCTTAATTCGTGACACCATCAAAAAATTAAAAATTTCATTGAAAATCCATTAGAAATCGAAATTTTAGTTGGAAAATTTAAAATAGCTGTATCTCCTAAACTATGCGTCCTAGAGGGAAATGGGCCTTAATTCGTGACACCATCAAAAAATAAAAAATTTCATTGAAAATCCATTAGAAATGGAAATTTCAGTTGGAAAACTTAAAATGGCTGTATCTCCTAAACTAAGTGTCCTAGAGGGAAATGGGCCTTAATTCGTGACACCATCAAAAAATTAAAAATTTCATTGAAAATCCATTAGAAATCGAAATTTCAGTTGCAAAACTTAAAATGGCTGTATCTCCTAAACTAAGCGTCCTAGAGGGAAATGGGCCTTAATTCGTGACACCATCAAAAAATTTAAAAATTTCATTTAAAATCCATTAGAAATTGAAACTTCAGTTGCAAAACTTAAAATGGCTGTATCTCCTAAACTATGCGTCCTAGAGGGAAATGGGCCTTAATTCGTGACACCATCAAAAAATTAAAAATTTCATGGAAAATCCATCAGAAATCGAAATTTTACATGCTAAACTTAAAATGGCTGTATCTCCTAAACTAAGCGTCCTAGAGGGAAATGGGCCTTAATTCGTGACACCATCAAAAAATTAAAAATTTCATTGAAAATCCATTAGAAATGGAAATTTCAGTTGGAAAACTTAAAATGGTTGTATCTCCTAAACTATGCGTCCTAGAGGAAAATGGGCCTTAATTCGTGACACCATCAAAAAATGAAAAATTTCATTGAAAATCCATTAGAAATGGAAATTTCAGTTGGAAAACTTAAAATGGCCGTATCTCCTAAACTATGCGCCCTAGCGGGAAATGAGCCTTAATTCGTGACAGCACCAAAAAATTAAAAATTTCATTGAAAATCCATTAGAAATCGAAATGTCAGTTGGAAAACTTAAAATGGCTGTATCTCCTAAACTAAGCGTCCTAGAGGGAAATGGGCCTTAATTCGTGACACCGTCAAAATTTAAAAAAAAATCATTGAAAATCTATTAAAAATCGAAATTTTTGTTGCAAAACTTAAAATGGCTGTATCTCCTAAACTATGCGTCCTAGAGGGAAATGGGCCTTTATCCATTAGAAATCGAAATTTCACTTGCAAATTTAAAATGGCTGTATCTCCTAAGCTATGCGTCCTAGAGGGAAATGGGCCTTAATTCGTGACACCATCAAAAAATTAAAAATTTCATTGAAAATCCATTAGAAATCGAAATTTCACTTGCAAAACTTAAAATGGCCGTATCTCCTAAACTAAGCGTCCTAGAGGGAAATGGGCCTTAATTCGTGACACCATCAAAAAATTAAAAATTTCATTGAAAATCCATTAGAAATCGAAATTTCACTTGCAAAACTTAAAATGGCCGTATCTCCTAAACTAAGCGTCCTAGAGGGAAATGGGCCTTAATTCGTGACACCATGAAAAAATTAAAAATTTCATTGAAAATCCATTAGAAATCGAAATTTCACTTGCAAAACTTAAAATGGCCGTATCTCCTAAACTAAGCGTCCTAGAGGGAAATGGGCCTTAATTCGTGACACCATCAAAAAATGAAAAATTTCATTGAAAATTCATTAGAAATGCAAATTTCAGTTGGAAAACTTAAAATGGCTGTATCTCCTAAACTATGCGTCCTAGAGGGAAATGGGCCTTAATGGACCAAAAATTAAAAATTTCATTGAAAATCCGTTAGAAATCCAAATTTCAGTTGGAAAACTTAAAATGGCTGTATCTCCCAAACTGTGCGTCCTAGAGGGAAATGGGCCTTAATTCGTGACACCATCAAAAAATTAAAAATTTCATTGAAAATTCATTAGAAATCGAAATTTTACTTGCACAACTTAAAATGGCCGTATATCCCAAACTAAGCGTCCTAGAGGGAAATGGGCTTTAATTCGTGACACCATCAAAAAATTAAAAATTTCATTGAAAATCCATTAGAAATGGAAATTTCAGTTGGAAAACTTAAAATGGCCGTATCTCCTAAACTATGCGCCCTAGCGGGAAATGAGCCTTAATTCGTGACAGCACCAAAAAATTAAAAATTTCATTGAAAATCCATTAGAAATCGAAATGTCAGTTGGAAAACTTAAAATGGCTGTATCTCCTAAACTAAGTGTCCTAGAGGGAAATGGACCTTAGTTCGTGACACCATCAAAAAATGAAAAATTTCATTGAAAATCCATTAGAAATGGATATTTCAGTTGGAAAACTTAAAATGGCTGTATCTCCTAAACTAAGCGTCCTAGAGAGAAACGGGCCTTAATTCGTGACACCATCAAAAAATTATAAATTTCATTGAAAATCCAATAGAAATCGAAATTTCAGTTGCAAAACTTAAAATGGCTGTATCTCCTAAACTAAGCGACCTAGAGGGAAATGGGCCTTAATTCGTGACACCTTAAAAAAATTAAGAAATTTCATTGAAAATCCATTAGAAATGGAAATTTCAGTTGGAAAACTTAAAATGGCTGTATCCCCTAAACTATGCGTCCTAGAGGGAAATGGGCCTTAATTCGTGACACCATCAACAAATGAAAACTTTCATTGAAAATCCATTAGAAATGGAAATTTCAGTTGGAAAACTTAAAATGGCTGTATCTCCTAAACTAAGCGTCCTAGAGGGAAATGGGCCTTAATTCGTAACACCATCAAAAAATTAAAAATTTCAATGAAAATCCATTAGAAATCGAAATTTCAGTTAGAAAACTTAAAATGGCTGTATCTCCTAAACTAAGCGTCCTAGAGGGAAATGGGCCTTAATTCGTGACACCGTCAAAATTTAAAAAAAAATCATTGAAAATCTATTAAAAATCGAAATTTTTGTTGCAAAACTTAAAATGGCTGTATCTCCTAAACTATGCGTCCCAGAGGGAAATGGGCCTTTATCCATTAGAAATCGAAATTTCACTTGCAAATTTAAAATGGCTGTATCTCCTAAACTAAGCGTCCTAGAGGGAAATGGGCCTTAATTCGTGACACCATCAAAAAATTTAAAAATTTCATTGAAAATCCATTAGAAATGGAAATTTCAGTTGGAAAACTTAAAATGGCTGTATCTCCTAAACTAAGCGTCCTAGAGGGAAATGGGCCTTAATTCGTGACACCATCAAAAAATTAAAAATTTCAATGAAAATCCATTAGAAATCGAAATTTCAGTTAGAAAACTTAAAATGGCTGTATCTCCTAAACTATGCGTCCTAGAGGGAAATGGGCCTTAATTCGTGACACCGTCAAAATTTAAAAAAAATCATTGAAAATCTATTAAAAATCGAAATTTTTGTTGCAAAACTTAAAATGGCTGTATCTCCTAAACTATGCGTCCTAGAGGGAAATGGGCCTTTATCCATTAGAAATCGAAATTTCACTTGCAAATTTAAAATGGCTGTATCTCCTAAACTAAGCGTCCTAGAGGGAAATGGGCCTTAATTCGTGACACCATCAAAAAATTTAAAAATTTCATTGAAAATCCATTAGAAATTGAAATTTCAGTTGGAAAAACTAAAATGGCTGTATCTCCTAAACTATGCGTCCCAGAGGGTAATGGGCCTTAATTCGTGACACCATCAAAAAATAAAAAATTTCATTTAAAATCCATTAGAAATCGAAATTTCACTTGCAAAACTTAAAATAGCCGTATCTCCTAAACTAAGCGTCCTAGAGGGAAATGGGCCTTAATTCGTGACACCATGAAAAAATTAAAAATTTCATTGAAAATCCATTAGAAATCGAAATTTCAGTTGCAAAACTTAAAATGGCTGTATCTCCTAAACTAAGCGTCCTAAAGTAAAATGGGCCTTAATTCGTGACACCATCAAAATAATAAAAATTTCATTGAAAATCCATTAGAAATGGAAATTTCAGTTGCAAAACTTGAAATTGCTGTATCTCCTAAACTATGCGTCCTAGAGGGAAATGGGCCTTAATTCGTGACACCATCAAAAAATTTAAAAATTTCATTGAAAATCCATTAGAAATTGAAATTTCAGTTGGAAAAACTAAAATGGCTGTATCTCCTAAACTAAGCGTCCTAGAGGGAAATGGGCCTTAATTCGTGACACCAACAAAAAATTAAAAATTTCAATGAAAATCCATTACAAATCGAAATTTCAGTTAGGAAAACTTTAAATGGCTGTATCTCCTAAACTAAGCGTCCTAGAGGGAAATGGGCCTTAATTCGTGACACCATCAAAAAATTAAAATTTTCCATGAAAATCCATTAGAAATCGAAATTTCAGTTAGAAAACTTAAAATGGCTGTATCTCCTAAACTATGCGTCCTAGAGGTAAATGGGCCTTAATTTCTGACACCATGAAAATATTAAAAATTTCATTGAAAATCCATTAGAAATGGAAATTTTAGTTGGAAAACTTAAAATGGCTGTATCTCCTAAACTAAGCGTCCTAGAGGGAAATGGGCCTTAATTCGTGACACCATCAAAAAATTAAAAATTTCAATGAAAATCCATTAGAAATCGAAATTTCAGTTAGAAAACTTAAAATGGCTGTATCTCCTAAACTATGCGTCCTAGAGGGAAATGGGCCTGAATTCGTGACAGCATCAAAAAATTAAAAATTTCATTGAAAACCCATTAGAATTCGAAATTTCAGTTAGAAAACTTAAAATGGCTGTATCTACTAAACTATGCGTCCTAGAGGGAAATGGGCCTTAATTCGTGACACCATCAAAAAATGAAAAATTTCATTGAAAATTCATTAGAAATGGAAATTTTAGTTGCAAAACTTAAAATGGCTGTATCTCCTAAACTAAGCGTCCTAGAGGGAAATGGGCCTTAATTCGTGACAGCATCAAAAAATTAAAAATTTCAATGAAAATCCATTAGAAATCGAAATTTCAGTTAGAAAACTTAAAATGGCTGTATCTACTAAACTATGCGTCCTAGAGGGAAATGGGCCTTAATTCGTGACACCATCAAAAAATTAAAAATTTCATTGAAAATCCATTAGAAATGGAAATTTTAGTTGGAAAACTTAAAATGGCTGTATCTCCTAAACTAAGCGTCCTAGAGGGAAATGGGCGTTAATTCGTGACACCATCAAAAAATAAAAAATTTCATTGAAAATCCATAAGAAATCGAAATTTCAGTTGCAAAACTTAAAATGGCTGTATCTCCTAAACTAAGCGTCCTAGAGGGAAATGGGCCTTAACTCGTGACACCAACAAAAAATAAGCGTCCTAGAGGGAAATGGGCCTTAATTCGTGACAGCATCAAAAAATTAAAAATTTCAATGAAAATCCATTAGAAATGGAAATTTTAGTTGGAAAACTTAAAATGGCTGTATCTCCTAAACTAAGCGTTCCAGAGGGAAATGGGCCTTAATTCGTGACACCATCAAAAAAATTAAAAATTTCATTGAAAATCCATTAGAAATGGAAATTTCATTGCAAAACTTTAATGAAAATCCATTAGAAATGGAAATTTCAGTTGGAAAACCCAAAATGGCCGTATCTCCTAAACTAAGCGTCCCAGAGCGAAATGGGCCTTAATTCGTGACACCATCAAAAAATTAAAAATTTCATTGAAAATCCATTAGAAATGGAAATTTCATTGCAAAACTTAAAATGGCTGTATCTCCTAAACTAAGCGTCCTAGAGGGAAATGGGCCTTAATTCGTGACAGCATCAAAAAATTAAAAATTTTAATGAAAATCCATTAGAAATCGAAATTTCACTTGCAAAACTTAAAATGGCTGTATCTCCTAAACTAAGCGTCCTAGAGAGAAATGGGCCTTAATTCGTGACACCATCAAAAAATTAAAAATTTCATTGAAAATCCATTAGAAATGGAAATTTCAGTTGGAAAACTTAAAATGGCTGTATCTCCTAAACCATGCGTCCTAGAGGGAAATGGGCCTTAATTCGTGACACCATCAAAAAATTAAAAATTTCATTGAAAATCCATTAGAAATCGAAATTTTAGTTGCAAAACTTAAAATGGCTGTATCTCCTAAACTATGCGTCCTAGAGGGAAATGGGCCTTAATTCGTGACACCATCAAAAAATGAAAAATTTCATTGAAAATCCATAAGAAATGGAAATTTCAGTTGGAAAACTTAAAATGGCTGTATCTCCTAAACTATGCGTCCTAGAGGGAAATGGGCCTTAATTCGTGACACCATCAAAAAATTAAAAATTTCATTGAACTCCATTAGAAATCGAAATTTTAGTTGCAAAACTTAAAATGGCCGTATCTCCTAAACTAAGCGTCCTAGAGGGAAATGGGCCTTAATTCGTGACACCATCAAAAAATTAAAAATTTCATTGAAAATCCATTAGAAATGGAAATTTCAGTTGGAAAACCCAAAATGGCTGTATCTCCTAAACTAAGCGTCCTAGAGGGAAATGGGCCTTAATTCGTGACACCATCAAAAAATTAAAAATTTCATTGAAAATCCATTAGAAATGGAAATTTCAGTTGGAAAACTTAAAATGGCTGTATCTCCTAAACTAAGCGTCCTAGAGGGAAATGGGCCTTAATTCGTGACAACATCAAAAAATTAAAAATTTCAATGAAAATCCATTAGAAATCGAAATTTCAGTTGGAAAACTAAAAATGGCTGTATCTCCTAAACTAAGCGTCCTTGAGGTAAATGGGCCTTAATTCGTGACACCATCAAAAAAATTAAAAGTTCCTTGAAAGTCCTTTAGCAATCGAAATTTCAGTTGCCAAACTTAAAATGGCTGTATCTCCTAAACTAAGCGTCCTAGAGGGAAATGGGCCTTAATTCGTGACACCATCAAAAAATTAAAAATTTCATTGAAAATCCATTAGAAATCGAAATTTTAGTTGCAAAACTTAAAATGGCTGTATCTCCTAAACTAAACGTCCTAGAGGGAAATGGGCCTTAATTCGTGACAACATCAAAAAATTAAAAATTTCAATGAAAATCCATTAGAAATCGAAATTTCAGTTGGAAAACTTAAAATGGCTGTATCTCTTAAACTATGCGTCCTCGAGGTAAATGGGCCTTAATTCGTGACACCATCAAAAAAATAAAAATTTCCTTGAAAGTCCTTTAGCAATCGAAATTTCAGTTGCCAAACTTAAAATGGCTGTATCTCCTAAACTATGCGTCCTAGAGGGAAATGGGCCTTAATTCGTGACACCATCAAAAAATGAAAAATTTCATTGAAAATTCATTAGAAATCGAAATTTTAGTTGGAAAACTTAAAATGGCTGTATCTCCTAAACTAAGCGTCCTAGAGGGAAATGGGCCTTAATTCGTGACAGCATCAAAAAATTAAAAATTTCAATGAAAATCCATTAGAAATCGAAATTTCAGTTAGAAAACTTAAAATGGCTGTATCTCCTAAACTATGCGCCCTAGCGGGAAATGAGCCTTAATTCGTGACAGCACCAAAAAATTAAAAATTTCATTGAAAATCCATTAGAAATCGAAATGTCAGTTGGAAAACTTAAAATGGCTGTATCTCCTAAACTAAGCGTCCTAGAGGGAAATGGGCCTTAATTCGTGACACCGTCAAAATTTAAAAAAAAATCATTGAAAATCTATTAAAAATCGAAATTTTTGTTGCAAAACTTAAAATGGCTGTATCTCCTAAACTATGCGTCCTAGAGGGAAATGGGCCTTAATTCGTGACACCATCAAAAAAATAAAAATTTCCTTGAAAATCCTTTAGCAATCGAAATTTCAGTTGCCAAACTTAAAATGGCTGTATCTCCTAAACTATGCGTCCTAGAGGGAAATGGGCCTTAATTCGTGACACCATGAAAAAATAAAAAATTTCATTGAAAATCCATAAGAAATCGAAATTTCAATTGCAAAACTTAAAATAGCTGTATCTCCTAAACTAAGCGTCCTAGAGGGAAATGGGCCTTAATTCGTGACACCAACAAAAAATAAAAAATTTCATTGAAAATCCATTAGAAATCGAAATTTCACTTGCAAAACTTAAAATAGCTGTATCTCTTAAACTAAGCGTCCTAGAGGGAAATGGGCCTTAATTCGTGACAGCATCAAAAAATTAAAAAATTCAATGAAAATCCATTAGAAATCGAAATTTCAGTTGCAAAACTTAAAATGGCTGTATCTCCTAAACTAAGCGTCCCAGAGGGAAATGGGCCTTAATTCGTGACACCATCAAAAAATTAAAAATTTCAATGAAAATCCATTAGAAATCGAAATTTCAGTTTAAAAACTTTAAATGGCTGTATCTCCTAAACTAAGCGTCCTAGAGGGAAATGGGTTTTAATTCCTGACAGCATCAAAAAATTAAAAGTTTCATTGAAAATCCATTAGAAATGGAGATTTCAGTTGCAAAACGTAAAATGGCTGTATCTCCTAAACTATGCGTTCTAGAGGGCAATGGGCCTTAATTCCCGACACCATCAAAAAATTCCTTGAAAATCCATTAGAAATCGAAATTTCAGTTGCAAAACTTAAAATGGCTGTATCTCCTAAAGTATGCGTCATAGAGGGAAATGGGCCTTAATTCGTGACACCATCAAAAAAAAAAAAATTTACCTTGAAAATCCATTAGAAATCGAAATTTCAGTTGCCAAACTTAAAATGGCTGTATCTCCTAAACTATGCGTCCTAGAGGGAAATGGGCCTTAATTCGCGACACCATCAAGAAATTCCTTGAAAATCCATTAGAAATCGAAATTTCAGTTGCAAAACTTAAAATGGCTGTATCTCCTAAACTATGCGTCATAGAGGGAAATGGGCCTTAATTCGTGACACCATCAAAAAATTAATAATTTCATTGAAAATCCATTAGAAATGGAAATTTTAGTTGGAAAACTTAAAATGGCTGTATCTCCTAAACTATGCGTCCTAGAGGGAAATGGGCCTTAATTCGTGACACCATCAAAAAATTAAAAATTTCATTGAAAATCCATTAGAAATGGAAATTTCACTTGCAAAACTTAAAATGGCTGTATTTCCTAAACTAAGCGTCCTAGAGGGAAATGGGCCTTAATTCGTGACACCATCAAAAAATTTAAAATTTCATTGAAAATCCACTAGAAATCGAAATTTCACTTGCACAACCTTAAATGGCCGTATTTCCTAAACTAAGCGTCCTAGGGGGAAATGGGCCTTAATTAAAATTTCATTGAAAATCCATTAGAAGCGGAAATTTCAGTTGGAAAACTTAAGACGGTTGTATCGTCCTAGAGGGAAATGGGCCTTAATTCGTGACACCATCAAAAAATTAAAAATTTCATTGAAAATCCATTAGAAATCGAAATTTTACTTGCACAACTTAAAATGGCCGTATCTCCTAAACTAAGCGTCCTAGCGGGAAATGGGCCTTAATTCGTGACTCCATCAAAAAATTAAAAATTTCATTGAAAATCCTTTAGAAATCGAATTTTCCGTTGCAAAACTTAAAATGGCTGTATCTCCTAAAGTTAGCGTCCTAGAGGGAAATGGGCCTTAATTCGTGAAAACTTTAAATGGGTGTATCTCCTAAACTATGCGTCCTACAGGGAAATGGGCCTTAACCCATTAGAAATGGAAATTTCACTTGCAAATTTAAAATGGCTGTATCTCATAAACTATGCGTCCTAAAGGGAAATGGGCCTTAATTCGTGACACCTTCAAAAAATAAAAAAAAAATCATTGAAAATCTATTAGAAATCGAAATTTCAGTTGAAAAACTTAAAATGGCTGTATCTCCTAAACTAAGCGTCCTAGAGGGAAATGGGCCTTAAAAATTTAAAAATTTCATTGAAAATCCAATAGAAATGGAAATTTCAGTTGGAAAACTTAAAATGGCCGTATCTCCTAAACTAAGCGTCCTTGAGGGAAATGGGCCTTGATTCGTGACAACATCAAAGAATTAAAAATTTCATTGAAAATCCATTAGAAATCGAAATTCCACTTGCAAAACTTAAAATGGCCGTATCTCCTAAACTAAGCGTCCTAGAGGGAAATGGGCCTTAATTCGTGACACCATCAAAAAATTAAAAATTTCATTGAAAATCCATTAGAAATCGAAATTTTACTTGCAAAACTTAAAATGGCTGTTCTCCTAAACTAAGCGTCCTAGAGGGAAATGGGCCTTAATTCGTTACACCATAAAAAAAATTAAAAATTTCAATGAAAATCCATTAGAAATGGAAATTTTACTTGCAAAACTTAAAATGGCTGTTCTCCTAAACTATGCGTCCTAGAGAGAAATGGGCCTTAATTCGTGAGACCATCAAAAAATTAAAAATTTCACTGAAAATCCATTAGAAATGGAAATTTTACTTGCAAAACCTAAAATGGCTGTATGGCAATTAGAAGTCTAACCAATCTCCCGATTAGACTTCTACAGCAATAAGAGATTTCAGTCAGCCCAGGCCATGTGATACGACGTTCCTCGTGGCACTGTGGAACCTATCGATATCAGATTTTGATATAGCCCTTACATATACAGCCAATCAAATGAATTTTCGCACGCTTCATTTATTTAACAAAAAAACAATTACAAATGCTTATGATGTAAAATTTCTCTCTTTGACCCACTCGATTCAGACCCAGATCCCTCTGGACCCACCCATCTTAGTCGCAGAGTTGCTGGATCTGAGGGATGAGGGTTCTCAAGTTCCCAAGAAACTTAGCACACTTTTAGCTGTTTTAAGCTGTAGGCTGCTATTTTTGTAGTTTTGTTAAGGTTTGAATATGTTCGTTGTACTAAAAAAAAGTCGTTGCTTTTCACCACGTTTTTAAACTCTACAAAAAATTTCGTTTTAGTCGTTTTTTAGGCACAAAGATCCGGTAGGGCAGTTTCACGACTTTTAGCATCTAATTGCAGAAGCATAAATTCATATGTCAGTATGGTAGACATCATCTGAAATAAAAATAAAGTCAGTAACAAGTAAAAAGGCGTTATATGTAAACCACCTTTCGTCAAAATCCGGTGAAAAATGCATACTTATGCCCCATAGCAGCTATATCGAAATAGGTTCCGATTTTGACAAAATACTAAGTTATTGTTCAATTGTGTATAATAAAATATTGATCTTTTTAGTAGCTAAATACATGCAAAAATAAACCGATCTGAACCATATACGACACGGATGTCGAAAAGCCTAACCTAAGTCACTGTGTCAAATTTCAGTGAAATCGGATTATAAATGCGCCTTTTATGGGGCCAAGACTTTAAATCGGGATATCGGTTTATATTGCATCTATATCCAAATTTGGACCAATCTGTGTCATATTGCAGTCGTATGTCGAGGGGCCTAACTTAACACAGTGTCCCAAATTTCGGCGACATCGGATAATAAATGCGCCTTTTATGGGCCCAAAACCTTAAATCGAGAGATCGGTCTATATGGCAGCTTTATCCAAATCTATACAGCTCTGCACCAAATTGAAGAAGAATGTCAGAGGGCCCAACACTACTCACTGTCTTATATTTCGGCGACATTGGACAATTAATGCACCTTTTATGGGCCCAAATGCTGGGGATATGCCCCATCAATGGGGCCTTAGACCTGGTAAATCCAACCTAGACCAGATATTCACACTGTGCCAAATCCCGATATCATAGGTCGGTCACCGGAAGTAGTAACTGCAGCCTTTGAAAGAATCGAAAGAGAGTCAGGAAAAATGGGTCTGGCTGTAAATGGAGATAAGACGAAATGGATGGTTTCAGCTCCCAAAAAGCCTTGCACTACCGAGCAGATAAAGAAAATGGAGAAAGTTGGGAACCACAACTTTGAGACAGTCAGTAACTTTATCTACCTGGGAACCGCCGTAACCGAAACGAATGACACCAGTTTTGAGATTAAGCGAAGAATAATACTGGCAAACAGATGCTACTTTGGACTAAGTAAACAGACACTGATACTACCCGTGTTGTAGTATGGTTTTTATGCATGGGTACTTGTGAAAGCAGATGAGGCAGTGCTTGGAGTATTTGAGAGAAAGATTCTTCGTAAATATATATTGGCCAGTTTGCGTCAATGGAGAATATAGGCGACGTATAAACCACGAGCTGTATTAGCTGTATGACGACGATAGCATAATTAGGTTAGGTTTGGTAAGAGTGGCAGTCCTTTACAAACACACATAGACAATTTTAAGTCCATTGTAATCCAAGCACGCTACCAACTCGGCTACCGGGGCGCCCGATAGCATAGTTAGACGCATCAAAATACAACGGCTGCGTTGGCTAGGTTATGTTGTTAGAATGGATGAAGAAGCTCCAGACCCATCTCTAGATAAAGGCCATAAATGCTTTATTTATTACTCGATTTCTCTGAAATTTGCAACAGTGGGTTATTTTAAGCCTCCTGACATCTGGATATGTCGGGACAAATATGGATATAGCTGCCATGTAGACCGATCTGCCGATAAAGGGTCTGAAGGCCATAAAAGCTTTATTTTTTATCCGATTTCGCTGAAATTTGGAATAGTGCGTAGTTTTAAGCCTCCCAACATCCGACCCAAATATGGTACAGATCGTACTATATTTAGATATAGCTATAGTCATATAGACCAATCTGCCGATAAAGGGTCTGGCAGAAAAGCTTATTATCCGATTTCGCTGAAATTTGATACAGTGAGTAGTTTTAGACCTCCCAACATCCGTTCTGATCGGACTATATTTAGCTGCCATGTAGAACCGATCTGCCGATAAGGGGACTGAAGCCCATAAAAGCTTTATTTATTACCCAATTTCGCTGAAATTTGAAATAGTGAGTTTTTCTGAGCCTCACGACATCCGACCTTAATATGGTTCAGATCGGTTTATATCTGGATATATCTGCCAAAAAGACCAACATCTTGTTCTACAAAATTGAATAGTGACATATAAATTAGACCACTGAATGTCCGTGCCGTATTTGGATGCATAAATTATTCAATTTTCACCAGATAGTGGCAAAAGGGGGTTTTCATATACACCCGAGGTGGTGGGTATCCAAAGTTCGGCCCGGCCGAACTTAATGCATTTTTTCTTGTTTCTCAATTGGTGTGATATCATTATGAACTTACCCCAAACAAGCCTTGCCTGGTCAGCGTATAGAAATGCTTCCCTGTCAACCCAATGGACTCATTTAAAATTTGTGCCCGAAATCGTTGCACCTCCTCCGTCCAACATCCACTGGGCACCAAATACAAAGTGTTTAGGGGTTTCAGTGAGGCCTCGTATATCTTGGAGGCAAACATAAAGACAAATGTGGTGCGCATGAGCAGAAATATGAGCGATAGCCAAAAATATGCATAATTGATGGGATAGCGAAGTTTTCTGAAATTTCAAAGCAGTTTCAGGATTTTAAGGAATTGAGGATTTATTGTCAAATTACTCACGTAAAAATATTCAAGAGGATATTACATATGAAGTACATATTGTTGAGGGATGACATAAAGACCAAAGTGGACAAGTGCTTATTGATGGTCTCCATGAATTCGGAGAGCATTATGTGATGGCGGCGTATTTGATTCCACAAAGGATCGGGAATGTACTGCAACATAAAGTAAAGATTACAAGTCGTAAAAATTCTTGCAGGACATATATTTCCTTGAAATTTCATAGTAAATTTCATCCTTAACAAATTTTCTACTAAATTTAATGTTCTCTCAACAATTTAATTTTGCTAACTCAATTTATTGATGTCTTCCCTGGAATTGGATAGCTAAGTAACGATGTATGTATGCATGATTTGTATGATTTATCACTTAATGAGTGCACGCACATGATGTATGGTGCTTTGTTGTCCTCCACGGTTTACTTACACAGCCAGACAGAAATTCAATGCGTTGTGCAAATTGCTGAAAACGTGTTGTCAAGGCCAAACTGATGGCCATTATGAAGAAATCCATGAAGTTCCAAGTGAATGTAAAGCCAATGTTCAGGAACTGCAAAGGAATGGAAGGAATATCACCAACAACAACAACAATTATAGAAGAAACAAATAAGGAATAGACCAAGCAAATAGAATGATTAATTCCTAGCACAAGCCAGGGATCCATACAAGCGACCGGAAGATAAAGTTTTCTATTGTCTGTTTTTTGTTGCCAAATATTGCGATAAGAACAATGGACATTTTCTGGTGCATTCAAAACAATGGAATAGTTTCATCATACAAAGCCACAGACTGCCACAACAAGGTGATAGGGAAAATAGGTAAAGACATCGTTCAACAAATCCATGATCAAATAGTCCTTATATGAGTGTTTTGTATCCTCGGGATAACATTGCAGACGTTTCATCATAAAGTTGTAATAATTCGAGCCATAATAAAGGCAATTTTCCACTAGGGAGAAAAAAAGAAAGGAAATAAGTATTTCGGTAAATGGAAGATATGCTCGATGTACCCGTTGCTGTAGTCCAAAATACCACAGTTAATGTGCGCAATTGTTGCTGCAGGCTCCACTTGGGCTGCGGATAGGGTGGCATTGAGAACATCAAATCGATGCGAGTCCAGTGCACCAATAATTCAGGCCAATGTCTGGCCAAATTAAGAAAATTCAAAAATATTGACAGGCACATGAAGTAAAAGACCAAACCAACTGTAACAGTAGAAAATTGATGTTAATTGGGTTATATTTTAGTGAGGAATGCATGTAAATAGATGTGATGCTGCTTCTCACATGCAGAATGAATGAATACAACCTACCTAAGATAGCTAGTGACTTTTTTAAGTATTTCAGCTATATAAAATTTGTTTAAGAGAATAATCCAAATTGTTTAAGGGAAGTCTTCCCTACTTTTATACCCACCATCATAGAATGGGGGTATGGTGTAATACCTCGAAATATTGATCGACGTTCTGAGTCGATCTAGTCATGCCCGTCCGTCTGTTGAAATCACTATAGCGTTCGAACACGTAAACTTAGCCACTTACAA